>NC_065580.1:96730000-96942500 GCF_024542745.1 Macaca thibetana thibetana
CAAGTTATTCATCTTCTAACACATTCAATATCACCTATCAAAATTAAAATGCTAGGTTGAGCATGGAGGCTCACACCTGTAATCCCAGTGCTTCGGGAGGTCGAAGTGGGATGATTGCATGAGCCCAGGAGTTTGAGACCAGCCTGGCAACATGGCAATACCTTCATCTCTACAAAAAAAGAAAATTAACTTAGGCGTGGTGGTGCATGTCTGTGGTCCCAGCTACTCAAGAGGCTGAGGTGGAAAGATTGCTTGAGCCCAGGAGGTGGAGGCTGCAGTGAACTGTGTTTGAGCTACTGCACTCCAGCCTGGGAGACACAGCAAGACCCTGTTTCTAAAAAAAGATAAGTCAATTGCCTTTTTCCTTCTTTCGCGTCAGCCTGGGAGACACAGCAAGACCCTGTTTCTAAAAAAAGATAAGTCAATTGCCTTTTTCCTTCTTTCTGGCGTTCAAGATATCGAAGCGAGGATAAAGTGAGTCCTCTGGTGCGAAATTCTAGATTTCCTCGGGTCTTCTGGTAGGATCCCTGCTCAACGGTGCTGAGAACACAGGAGCCAAAAATCCGTATATCATCTCCGGGAAGAGGATCAGGGACGGATGAACAGACTTCCCTGCCAGTGTGGGTGACATGGGGATGGCCACAGTCAAGAAAGACAAACCAGAGCTCAGAAAAAAGGTACATCCAGCAGCGGTCATTTGACAATGAAAGTCATATGGAGAAAAGATGGAGTGTTTCTTTATTTTGAAGATAATGCAGGGGTCATAATAAAAAATAAAGACTAGATGAAAGGTTCTGCCATTACAGGACCAGTAGCAAAGGAGTGTGCAGACTTGTGGCCCCGGATTGGGTTCAATACTGGCAGCATTGCATGATTATCTGTTATAGTTGTAAAAAAAAATCTTAAAACCCATTAACAAGTATTTGTCCTCTGCCCCCTCAAAAATAAATAAACAAATAAATAAATAAATTTAATTAAAACATGAAGGCAGAGGTGTGTTTCTTGAGAAAAAATTAAAAAGCAAAAATAAATCTTATTTAATAGACTTTTCTTTTCTTCTTCTTTTTTTTTTTTTTTTTTTTTTTTTTTGAGACGGAGTCTTGCTCTGTTGCCTAGGCTGGAGGGCAGTGGTGTGATCTCTGCTCACTGCAACCTCTGCCTCCTGGATTCAAGCAATTCTCCTGCCTCAGCCTCCCGAGTATCTGGGATTACAGGCACCCGCCATCATGCCCAGCTAATTTTTGTATTTTTGTAGAGACGGGGTTTCATCATGTTAGCCAGGCTGGTCTTGAACTCCTTACTTCAGGTGATCCACCAGCCTCGGTCTCCCAAAGTGCTAGGATTAAAGGAGTGAGCCACCACGCCCCACCAGATTTCTTTTTTCTTTCTTTCTTTGTTTTTTTTTTTTTTTTTTGAGACGAGGTTTTGCTCTTGTAGCCCAGGTTGGAGTGCAGTGGTGAGATCCTGGCTCATTGCAACCTCCGCCTCCCAGGTTCAAGCGATTCTCCTGTCTCAGCCTCCCGAGTAGCTGGAACTACAGGCGCGTGCCCACGAAACACCGTGCCCAGCCTAAACATAAAATATTAAAAATAAATTATTTAGGGACAGGCACAGTGGCTCACGCCTGTAATCCCAGCACTTTGGAAGGCCAAGGCAGGAGGATCACCTGAGGTCGGTATTTCGAGACCAGACTGGCCAACATGGTGAAACCCTGTCTTTACTAAAAATACAAAAAATTAGCCGGGCATGGTGGCGGGCGCCTGTAATCCCAGCCACTCGGGAGGCTGAGGTGGGAGAATCGCTTGAACCCAGAGGCGGAGGTTACAGTGAGCCAAGATGGCGCCATTGCACTCCAGCCTCGGTAACAAGAGTGAAACTTTATCTCAAAAAAAAAAAAAAAAGAAAAAAGAAAAGAAAAGAAATTATTTATTTATTTATTTATTTGTTATTATTATTATTATTTTTTGAGACAGAGTCTCACTCTGTCACCCAGGCTGGAGTGCAACAAAGTACTGGGATTATAGGCTTGAGCCACCACACCTGGCTGATGTTTTAAAAACGTAATGAAATATTATTTTTTTAATTTTTTGAGCAGTCTTGTTCTGTCACCTGGGTTGGAGTGCAGTGGCACAATCACAACTCACTGCAGCCTCAACCTCCTGGGCTCTAGTGAGCCTCCCACCTCAGCCTCCCAGGTAGCTGGGACTGCAGGCGTATGCCACCATGCGCAGCTAATGTTTTTAATTTTTGTGGAGATGGAGTCTTACTATGTTGCTCAGGTTGATCTCAAACATCTGGGCTCAAGTGATCTTCCTGCATTGGCCTTCCAAAGTGCTGGGATTACAAGTGTGAGCCACCAGGCCTGGTTACTTAATATTTTTGAGTGCACAGAAAACTTCATCTCCAAATGTGGCTCCCTGGTATAATGAATATTTTGAATTAAAGTCCTGTAGAGATCAACAGATGCTAGAAGAGACTTTTCCCCTATCTACATGAAGATCTGAAGGACCAACCAAGGAGAACAATTGTTCCCCACCCCACTGCTTCCTCCCCCTGCCACAGTCTCTCAATCCTCTATCCCTTCCAAAGGCAGGATGAAGTTGTTCTCTAAATTTCCTTTGTCTGACTAGAGTTCAGATCTGCCAAAGAAGAAAACAATGACCTCTGGTCCGTCCCTGATTTTTCATTAACTGAACTCTTATCACAGGAAGAAAGACTAAAGTCTCTCAACAAACCCAGACAGCCTTTTGTCACAAACCATTTTTTGCCCTGTGGACCCAACAGACTTTGTCCTAGGTCATTGTATGTTCTTCATGCCCATTGAGTGTTCCTAAAAATCATTTACTAGCCCCCTAAAATAGCCCACACTTTTCCATCTCCTCATTCCCTTCTAAAAATAAGGCTATACAAGGCTGGGCGAGGTGGCTCATGCCTGTAATCCCAGCACTTTGGGATGCCCAGGCGGGTAGATCACCTGAGGTCAGAAGTTTGAGAGCAGCCTGGCCAATATGGCAAAACCCCGTCTCTACTAAAAATACAAAAATTAGCCCAGTGTAGTGTCAGGCACCTGTAATCCCAGCTACTTGGGAGGCTGAGCCAGGGATAATTGTTTGAACCCAGGAGATGGAGGTTGCGGATATCACGCCACTGCCCTCCAGCCTGGGTGACACAGCCAGACGCGGTCTCAAAAAAAAAAAAAAAAAAAAAAAAAAAAGAAGAAGAAGAAGAAGAAAAAAGCTATATAAGTATTTGGGCCCCATTGGGATACTGGGCAATCACTTTGTGATTCTCACCTGTACATACAATAATACATTTGTATGCCTTTACTCCAATTTCTGCTCTTTTTTTTTTTTTTTAAGAGCTGGTGAGAGGTGAAGACAGCTGGACTTCCTGGGTCTAGTGGGAACTTGGAGAACTTTTCTGTCTTACAAGAGGATTGTAAAACACACCAATCAGTGCTCTGTAGCTAGCAAGAGAGATTGTAAAATGCACCAATCAGAAAACACACCCATCAGTGCTCTGTATCTAGCAAGAGGATTGTAAAATGCACCAATCAGTGCGCTGTAAAACGCACCAATCAGCACTCTGTAAAATGCACCAATCAGCAGGATTCTAAAAGTAGCCAATCACGGGGAGGATTGAAAAAAGCGCACTCTGATAGGACATAAATGGAACATGGGCAGGGCCAATAAGGGAACAAAACCTGGCCACTCCCCACCCCCAAGCCAGCAGTGGCAACCTGCTTGGGTCCCTTTCCATGCTGTGGAAGCTTTGTTCTTTCGCTCTTCGTAATAAGCCTGGCTATGGCTCACTCTTTGGGTCCCTGCCATTTTTAAGAGCTGTAATACTCATCATGAAGGTCCGTGGCTTCATTCTTTTTTTTTGTTTTTTGAGACGGAGTTTCACTTTTGTTGCCCAGACTGGAGTGCAATGGCACAATCTCGGCTCACCACAACTTCTGCCTCCTGGGTTCATGCAATTATCCTGCCTTACCTTCCTGAGTAGTTGGGATTACAGGCATGCAGCACCACACCTGGCTAATTTTTTATTTTTAGTAGAGACGGGGTTTCTCCATTTTGGTCAGGCTGGTCTCGAACTCCCCACCTCAGGTGATCTGCCTGCCTCGGCCTCCCCAAGTGTGGAGATTATAGGCATGAGCCCCCACGCCCAGCCTCTGGCTTCATTCTTGAAGTCAGCGAGACCACGAACCCACTGGAAGGAACCAACTCCGGACCCACTGGGGTCTGAAAAAATAAAAATAACAATAATAAAAAAAGAGATGGGATTTCACTTTGTTGCCCAAGCTGGTGTGCAGTGGTATCGTCATAGCTCACTGTAACCTCAAACTCCTGGGCTCTTCTGCTTCAGCCTCCTGAGTAGCTGGGACCAAGGCATGTGCCACCAAGCCGGGAAAATTTTTAAAAATTTCTTGTAGAGACGAGTTCTCACTATGTTGCCCAAGCTGGCCTTGAACTCCTGGCCTGAAGGGATCCTCCCACCTCAGCCTCCCAAAGTGCCAGCATGATAGGTGTGAGCCACCACACCTGGCTTAATCTGTTTTTTGTGAGTTGATTTTTCAGCGAACTTTCTAAGGATGAAGAGGAAGTTTTCCCTTTGCCCTTATATTTTCATACAAATAAAATTATTCACAATTTGAACATTGTTAAAAGAAAAACTTCAGCTGAATTAAATTTAAAGGAGTTTAATTGAGCAATGAATGATTTGCGAATTGCACAGCCCCCAGAATCACAGCAGATTCAGAGACTCCAGGGATGCCTTGTGGTCAGAACAAATTTATAGACAAAAAAGGAAAGTGATGTACACAAATTGGAGGTGACGTACAGAAGCAGCTGAATTGGTTACAGCTTGGCATTTGCCTTATTTAAACATAGTTTGCACACTCAACAGCGATGAGTAGTTACAGGTGCTGGGATTGGCCAAGACTCAGCTATATTGTTGCAGGTGCATACTGCTAAGTTAGGTTTTCAATCTTGTCTACCTATTAAGGTAGGTTATGGTGTGTCCATAAGGACTCAAATATAGAATTAGAGTCCTGGTCAAGCATGGTGGCTCACGCCTGTAATCCCAGCACTTTGGGAGGCCGAGGTGGGTAGATCACCTGAGGTCAGGAGTTAGAGACCAGCCTGGCCAACATGGTGAAACCTGTCTCTACTAAAAATACAAAAATTAGCCAGATGTGGTGGCAGGTGCCTATAATCCCAGCTACTCGGGAGGCTGGGGCAGGAAAATTGCTTGAACCGGGGAGTTGGAGGTTGTAGTGAGCTGAGATCGCACCAGTGCACTCCAGCCTGGGTGAGAAGAGCAAAACTCTGTCTCAAAAAAAAAAGAAAAAAAGAAGTACAGAGTCCTTCTCAGGCCATGTTTACTTTGCTTTAACAATATAAAAATCAGTATCATATTTCACTGGTGTTATGTCTAAACTCACATATATAGAAATTGGTAATTTGAATTGCTTAATATTTCAAAAATATTGTAAACTGCCAGAAGCAATTGCTGCAACTACTTTACCAATTCTTCCTCCCTGATTTGAAACATGAAGGGAAGAAAACGGACACCCGGTACTGAGAAATACTTTATTATGCAAGAATATACTGCATTCCTGCTATTCGAAAGGAAGGACCTGAGAGGTAACTTGTCTTGTTTAGTACCCAGTTGCTGCTGCTCAATCCTCCCTGCACTTGGAAGTAGTGAGTCTCTGATTTTGCCAGTGACATAACCCACAATTTAACCCACGATACTCACCTCTCCAAAACTTAGCTGCTTTTGTATGTAGAAATGTTACAAAATAAATTTTAACACATTGAAAGCTAGTGTTTATCCATGTGGTCAAATTGACTTATTTTGTATAGACCTCAGAATAAAACTTGATCTCAGTCTCGAGGAACATCCTCTAAGGCCACAGACTATGTGCAAGTTGTGCCATGAGCAACCCTAGGGGTCACTATTCACAGGGTAGTACGTTTGACATTTTTAAATGATAATTTTCCAGCAGATGGCAGTAAATTGTCTGAAAGAAAGGTAACCGTTAAAAAGTTCTCACAAAGGTATTATATAGGCTACCAGCTATGTTGGATCATTCCTCTCCCCAGAGGTAATCTCTTATAAAAGTTTGAAGTTGTCCTTCTAGACCATATATTCACATAACATAAATATATGTACATAGAAAAATAGAAGTTTTATTATTTTAAAACTTTAGAGAGGCCAAGGCAGGAAGATCACGAGGCCAGGAGTTCGAGACCAGCAGGGCAATGTAGTGAGATGCCACCATCTCTACCAAAAAAAAAAAAAAAAAAAGAAACAAAATAAAATAATAGGTAAATATATAAATGAAAAAAAAAAGCTTTAAATATATAAACAGTAGTGGGGCAAAATAGGGTCTGGAGGCAGGGAACCTAAGGCCAATTCATGCTGACTTCCTAGAACTAAAAAGGAAAACCCCAACTTTCAACACCTAAGTATCAAAAGGACCAAAGGCAAACCCTTTGCAAACCACTCCTGCCCCCCACTTTCGGCCTGGCAGATGGAAAATGGAAAGTACCTCTGATTGGTTGCTTTGTGCAACCAATCAGATGTTTGCATAGGAGTGTAACTTTGTAATTTCACTTTAGCCTTTGATTGGTTGCTTTTTGCAACCAATCAGACTGATCGTTGGCCACTACTTTATTTGCATGACGTATCCACCAAATGGCCTATGGAAAACCTCTGGAGGGTATTTGGACCCCAGAAGATCCCGCAATCAGGGCCCTTGAGTCACTGCTCCAGCTACTCCTACCCTGTGAAGTGTACTTTCATTTCCAATAAATCTCTGCTTTCGTTGCTTAATTCTTTTCTTGCTTTGCTGTGCATTTTGTCCAATTCTCTGTTCAAAATGCCAAGAACCTGACAATTTGCAGTAAAGACCCTGCACCCTTAACAAGTAGCACACTATATTTTCTATCTCGCCTTTCTCAGTATGCCTTAAAGATCTTTCAATGTAACCATATGTAACCCTGGAACTATACAATCTGGTTCAACTTTGTCAACAATAAATGTAACAAAATGATGAGTTGTTTTTCAGCTCCTAAGGACCCCCAGGTTGCAAGTCACCTAACCTGAGTATGGCCAGAAGAATCAAGCAGGCCCAGGTCCTGACCTCAGAACCAGCTGGAATGAAAAAGCCAACCACAGGCAGAATCTAAGTGCTTGGACCATGCAACAGAGACCAGATTAAAAAGCAAGGGTTGCCCTGTTTGGTTGGAGTACGGACTTTTCTAAAAGCCGAGGACCCAACATCACCTCATTACATGATCTCATCAGACTACTGCTTCTTTGCATGAACCCAGTCAGGTCACACCTTATTTCATCTTCCTATATCCTCCATTGTTCCCCTTTGCCCATAAAACCTGCCCCAGACCCCAGCTTGAGAGAGAGATTTGAGAATTGACTCCTGTCTCCTTGCCAGTCAAGTTCTTTTCTCAAAAGTCAATGTCATATCGGCTTCTATGTGTGTTGAACAGCTAGCCCTTGCTAATTTTAAAATCCGATGTATAATATTCCACACTATGAATATACTATGGATTATTTAAACATTTCCGTATTGGTGAACATTTAACTTGCTTCCAGTTTTTTGCTGTTACTAACTATGCTGCAGTGTTCACCCTTGTACCTATCATCTCAGGCACATGTGTGAGGGTTTCTGTAGGAGAGATACTGAGGTAGTATTGCTGGGCCATAAGGCACATAGGAGTTTAGTTGTGATAGTGAGGTAGGAGGTGGGACTCAACTCTGGAGGAAGGACTTGGATACCAGACCAAATTGAGGACTAGCTTAAACAGGGCCAGGGTGGAAGCAGCTTTCCATAAGATATGCCCACCAGTGTGCCGTGTCAGTTTACCATTGCCATGGCAACACTCAGAAGTTACCATCCCTTTCCACAGCAATGACTCAATGACCTGGAAGTTACCATGCTTTTCCTAGAAATTTCTGCACCAACTCCCCCTTAATTTGCATGTAATTAAAAGCGGGTGTAACTGTGACCAATGAACTACCTCTGAACTGCTATTCTGGGCACACTGCCTATGGGGTAGCCCTGCTCCACAGCTGCAGTACCTCTGCTGCTGCTGTACACTGCTGCTTCAATAAAAGTTGCTGTTTAACACCACCAGCTCATCCTTCAATTCTTTCCTGGGTGAAGCCAAGAACCCTCCCAGGCTAAGCCCCAATTTTGGGGCTTGCCTGTCCTTTCAGTAGGACATTGCTAAATTGCTCTCTAAAACTGCTTTTCCAGGCTGGGTGCAGTGCCTCACATCTGTAATCCCAGCACTTCTGGAGGCTGAGGCAGGCAGATCACCTGAGGTCAAGTGTTCAAGACCAGCCTGGCCTACATGACGAATCCCTGTCTCTACTAAAAATACAAAAATTAACTGGGTGTGGTGGCCCATGCCTGTAATCCCAGCTACTTGGGCGGCTAAGGCAGGAGAATCGCTTGAACCTGCAAGGTGGAGGTTGCAGTGAGCTGAGATCACACCATTGCACTCCAGCCTGGGTGTCAGAGTGAGACTTTGTCTCAAAAATAAAATAATAATAAATAAATTTTAAAAATTGCTTTTCCAATTTATACTTTCATGAGCAAAGCATGAAACTATCTGTTGTCAATATGTGATATTCTCAATGCAAACATTTTTTGACTTGGCTGGGTGTGGTGGCTCATGCCTGTAATGCCAGTGCTTTGGGAGGCTGAAGTGGAAAGATTGCTTGAAGCCAGGGGTTTGAGACCAGCCCGGGCAACATAGTGAGACTCTATCTCTATAAAAAAATAAAAAATAAAAGGTAAAACAAATTTTTTGGGCTGGAGTCAGTGGCTCACACTGTAATCTTGGCATTTTGAGGCTGAAGTGAGCAGACTGCTTGAGCCCAGGAGTTTGAGATTAGCCTGGGCAACATGGTAAAACCCCATCTCTATGAAAAATCCAAAAAATTAGCCAGGTGTGGTGGGTGCATCTGTAGTTCCAGCTACCCAGGAGACACATGGGAGAGTCACCTGAACCTGGGAGGCTGAGGTTGCAGTGAGCCATCATCACACCACTGCACTACAGCCTGGGCAACAGAGACAGAGTGAGACCCTGTCTCAATTTTTTTTTTTTTTTTTTTTTTTTACTAAACTGTTGAGAAATGGATTCTCCTTTTATGTTTATTAGTTATTGGTATTTTCTCTTTTGTGAGTTGTCTATTTATATTGAAGGGGTTAAGAATATGACACCCCTGGCTGGGTGTGGTGGCTCATGGCTGTAATTAATCCAAGCACTTTGGGAGGTCAAGGCTGGAGGATCATTTGAACTCAGGAGTTCAAGACCAGCCAGGGCAACACATGGCAAGACCTTATCTCTACAAAAAAAAAAAAAAAAAAAAAAAAAAGGCCGGGTGCGGTGGCTCACGCCTTTAATCCCAGCACTTTGGGAGGCTGAGGCAGGACGATCACTTGAGATCAGGAGTTCAAGACTAGCCTGGCCAACATGGTGAAACCCTGTCTCTACTAAAAATACAAAAATTAGCCCAGCTACTCAGGAGGCTGAGGCAGGAGAATTGCTTGAACCTGGGAGGCAGAGGTTGCAGTGAGCTGAGATTGCGCCATTGCACTCCAGCCTGGGCAACAGATCAAGATTCTGTCTCAAAACAAAACAAAACAAAATTATCCGGGCATGGTGGTTTGTGCCTGTAGTCCCAGCAACTTGGGAGGCTAAGGTGGGAGGATCACTTGAGCTGGGGAGGTCAAGGTTGCAGTGAGCCATAATTGTGCCACTGCACTCTAATATGAGTGACAGAGAAAAAGACCCTGTCTCAAAGAAAAAGAAAAAAAAAAAGAAAGAAAAAAGAATGTGACCTTCATTCTGTTTCTTAAAAGCAGGAGATGAAATTCTCATGTGAGGCCGGGCGCGGTGGCTCAAGCCTGTAATCCCAGCACTTTGGGAGGCCGAGACGGGCGGATCACGACGTCAGGAGATCGAGACCATCCTGGCTAACACGGTGAAACCCCGTCTCTACTAAAAATACAAAAAACTAGCCGGGCGAAGTGGCGGGCGCCTGTAGTCCCAGCTACTTGGGAGGCTGAGGCAGGAGAATGGCGTGAACCCGGGAGGCGGAGCTTGCAGTGAGCTGAGATCCGGCCACTGCACTCCAGCCTGGGCGACAGAGCATGACTCCGTCTCAAAAAAAAAAAAAAAAAAAAAAAAAAACATAGAAATTCTCATGTGAAAGATGCAGTATTTTTTTGGGAGGCTGAGGTGAGAGGGTCGTTTGAGTCCAGCCTGGGGAACACAGCAAGATCTTGTCTCTAAACAAACAAACAAACAAACAACCAAACAAACCCCCCCAAAATCCCCACAACATTCTTTTTTTTTTTGTTTTTTGAGACAGAGTCTTCCTCTGTCGCCCAGGCTGGAGTGCAGTGGCGTGATCTTGGCTCACTGCAAGCTCTGCATCCTGGGTTCACACCATTCTCCTGCCTCAGCCTCTCAAGTATCTGAGTCTACAGGCACCCGCCACCACACCCGGCTAATTTGTTTGTATTTTTAGTAGAGACGGGGTTTCACCATGTTAGCCAGGATGGTCTTGATCTCCTGACCTCGTGATCCGCCCACTTCGGCCTCCCGAAGTGCTGGGACCACAGGCGTGAGCCACTGTGCCTGGCCACGCCCACAGCATTCTAATCAAGGATGGAAAGTTGAGACTGAGAAACTTCTGTACAGACCTTGTTAAAATAACTCTAAATGCTTCTGGGTCTTCATTTCCTTATGGGGGCTCCCACATCATTTAAAACTTGTATTAAATAAACTTGCATGCTTTTCTCCTGTTAATCTGTCTTATGTGAATGTAATGCTCCAGCCCAGGCTAAAAGAGGACAGAGGTGGAGTTTTGCTGCCCCTACAATACCTTCAGTGCTTGTCTCTTTGTGTATGTAGATATATATATTTATGTATATAAATAAAAATATTTATAAATATTTATTCACTATACTCTATTTTCTATATAAATACATAGAAAAATACATATCTTATAAATATATTTGTATATCTTATAAATATATACAAATATATTTATATATAGCATATATAGAGAAATATATATAGTATATATAAATATATATATAGTTGTGTGTGTGTGTGTGTGTGTGTGTATATATATATATTTTTGACAGGGTTTTACTCTGTCACCCAGGCTGGAGTGCAGTGGCATGATCACAGCTCACTGCAGCCTCTGCCTCCTGGGTTCAAGCAATCCTCTCAACTCAGCCTCCTGAGAAGCTAGGACCACAGGTGTGCACCACTGTGCTTGGCTATTTTTTTTTTAATTTATTTTTTGCAGAGATAAGGTCTTACTATGTTGCTCAAGCTAGTCTTGCATTCCTGGGTTCAGGCCTCCAGCCTTGGCCTCCCAAAGTGCTGGGATTACAGGCATGAGCCACCACGCCTGGCCTGTTTATATACTGTTGAATGCACTCTACATAATATTTGAATGGTTCAAAAGGATATAGATTAAAAAGCAATCTTCCTCTCATGTTTGCCCCCACCTCATTATTTCTCCTCACCAAAGTTTATCCTTTCAGAGGAATTTCATACATATACATAGGTTGGTTGTTAGAAAAAATTGAGTCCTGTCCTTGTCCATTCACAGAAAATTGTATAAATGAGTATAAGCATACTTTCTTCTGCAAAAGTTGTCATAATGAGATTTGGATATTATGCGACTATTTATTTAGGAAAGATGAGATGTGCACTAAAACCAACAACATCAAAATCATGTTTATGAAGCTCTTTCCTACTCCGTTGCAGTCCTGGACTTAGTAATTTATATTAGTAATTTATATCTATTATTTCCTAATGATAACCCTGTTGGATAGGTACTATTTCACAGATGAGAAAACTGAGGCTTAGAGACATGAAGTAACTTGCCTAAAGAATTTGGGGATTAGAAGGAAGCTTTTCGGCACTGGAGCCTGAGCCTTAACCACTGTACTCTGTTACCTCCACATGGTTATAGACTATAATGCACCCAATATCCAGAACTAGTACCACGTGTACAGGTACTAAAGGCTACATAGCACATGCAGAGCACTAAAGAAAACCAAACCCGCCCAAAACAAAAAACCCCAGCTCCTCCATGCAAGAAGATGGCTTCTCTACTGGTTTCTTGTTCTTTGATTGAGGGTTGGTGCCAATTATACCATACTGCCATTTATATCAAAGGCTTAGAAATTGGATGATTGGGAATGGGTTTATGTTTGATATGCTCAGTAATAGCTAAAGGTTTGTTTCATTTTTGTCAGTTTTAATCAACCAATTTATTTTTAGTTTATAATAATAAAATAAAATTCACCATTGAAACGAATGCTTTTAAAATGAAGCTTTTTTTTTTCTTTTCTTTTTCTTTCCTTTTTTTTTTTTTTTTTGGAGACGGAGTTGCACTCCGTCATCCAGGCTGGAATGCAGTGACTGATCTCAGCTCACTGCAACCTCTGCCTCGCGGGTTCAAGTGAGTCTCTTGCCTCAGCTGCCCCAGTAGCAGGGACTACAGGTGTGCACCACCACACCTGGCTAATTTTTGTATTTTTTAGTAAAGATGGGGTTTCACCATGTTGGCCAGGCTGGTCTTGAACTCCTGACCTCAAGTGATCTGCCCGCCTCAGCCTCCCAAAGTGCTGGGATTATGGGCATGAGCCACCGTGTCAGGCCTTAAAATGTAGCTTTTGATAATGCAAGAGCTTTTTTGTTTTCGTTTTCTCTTTCCCAGGAATGAAGTTACTTTGATAGAGCAGAATGAGCAAGATATCACTGCAGAGCATCCCTTGGTGGTTCTGGGGAATACTGGGCAAGGTGCCTACCTCTGCTTGGGTGTGTGCTCCTGTCAGTTATGTAAAGCCATATGAACATATAGCAAGTCACGTGGTGATAATTTCCATTATAGACACTTTAGCATTTACAGTAAGGATTGGTCTTCTTACTTGCAACTTCTGTAAGTGATAAAATGTGAGGATGTGAGATGCCCTTCGTACTTCAACTTTGAAACAAAAATTTCAACTACTCCTTTTTCAAATGTCTGAATTGTTTCCATTTGCAAATATTTTTCTGAGTAGATTGGAATCTTGTTAATATTGAGCAATCAAATAGAGGGGAAAAATGGGATGTTGACACTGATAGGAGATTCTAACGATCTTTCACAAATCCCTAATTTCAAATCTTGGTGTTCAGCGAAACAGCTTCCGATGGTCATTGATTTCTCTATAATTAGCAAATGCTACAAAATTGAATTCATCAAATAAATGTATAGTAATGGAATTGTGTTTTTCTTTGTTTTATAAGTGGAGTTCATTTGAAAAAAGGGTTCGATTGCTAAAGGCGTTTGAAAAACCAGTAAATTGGATCGCTGTAGAGAGGCTACTGTAGGATTCTAAGAGTTGAGAGAGTCGAACACAGAAGGTGAGTTCCACCATGATCTGGCCAAGATGAAATGTATGGATCTTGGACCTGAGTAGATCAAAGGAAGGGATTGGGTCAAAGGAAGTGCCAAAGTTAGCACGTTTGGGGTGTTAACTGGGAGAAGAGTAGTCCACTAACAAGAATAAGGAGGTGGGTGGATGGATGAGAAGTTAAACCCCTTCGTCTTACAAACAGGTAAGGTCGCTCAAAACGTTTTTCTAGTCTTTTTTGGAGAGGCATGCATAGGTTAAATATTTTGAAAAACTGTATAAGATCGATATTTAAGAGTGGTTATGTTATTCACCATTAATCTATATTTCATTGTTTTGAAAAAACAGTAATTATGATCACAATATCAGAAATCAAAATCCAAATTGTCATTTGTTTAAATTTTTTCTCATATCCCATTATTAGTTGTTTGATGAAAGATAAAAACCATCTTCCCTACATCGCAAATATTTCCTGTGGCAGTGTTTCCCAAGAAGGCAGAACCATTCATGTAAATGTAAAGTGTTTTTGAATACAATGTTATGTATATTATCAGTCAATTATAATTTCTTAACCTCAAGTCCAGGCAACTTCCATTTTCGCTCTGTGGATTTTGCAATTTTCCTAAGAGATGGTGGAAGGACGGGGGTGGAGGTGGCTTTCCTTACTGAGTGTAACTAAGTGCACTTAGCTTGGAGACAGGAGAGATTGGAGAAGAGGATCAAGTTATAATAACAGCTAAAATTTACTGAACACTTACTGTTTACCCGGCACAAGAGCTTTACCTGGGTTATTTCATTTAAACTCCACAACAGCCCTATGAAGCTGGTGTAGTAGTACATCTACCACAAATACAAGAAAGTAAAGTTTCCCAAATGCTCCCATTACAGCCCTAAATACAAAGAACTGAGAAGATATTCCATGAGACACAGAATAAAATATCTTTCCCCAGCATAAGGACATTATACCAAGAGAGGCAGAAATGGTTATAATTGTTTTTTTGTTTTTGTTTTTGAGATGGAGTCTCACTCTGTTGCCCAGGCTGGAGTGCAGTGGTATGATCTCGGCTCATTGAAAACTCCCCCCTCTATGTTCAAGCAATTCTCCTGCCTCAGCCTCCCAAGCAGCTGGGATTACAGGTATGTGCCACCACGCCTGGCTAATTTTTTGTATTTTTAGTAGAGATGGGTTTTCACCATGTTGGCCAGGTTGGTCTCAGAACTCCTGACCTCAGGCGATCTGTCCGCCTTGGCCTCCCAAAGTGCTGGGATTATAGGCGTGAGCCACCACGCCTGGCCTGGTCATAATTGTTTATGTGTTTTTGTGTGTGTGTGTGTGTGTGCCTCCAAGAGTAGTTCTTGTGCACAGAAAATATTGCTTTGATGCTATTTTTAGAATATTTGATTTGTTAAAGTTACAAGTTTAAGAGTATAATTATTCCTTAGTTTTTAAAGTTTTCCTAACTGTGTGGAAAAAGTTTTTCCTCTGCTCTCACTCCACAGTCAACATGGAAGGCTTCTGTGACCAAAGGTGTGGAGGTTTCTCCCCACACACCAAGCAACCAGTTAATTCTGCAGCCGTCACCAGCTGGGTGTTCTCTACTACAGTTCAATTCCTCTTTTTTTTTTTTTTTTTTGTTTTGAGATGGAGTCTCACTGTGGCCCAGGCTGGAGTGCAGTGGCGCAATCTTGGCTCATTGCCACCTCCACCTCCCGAGTAGCTGGGATTACAGGCGTGGGCCACCACACCCAACTAAGTTTTATATTTTTAGTAGAGATGGGGTTTCACCATGTTGGCCAAATTGATCTCGAACTACTGACCTCAAGTGATCCAACCTCCTCGGCCTCCCAAAGTGCTGGGATCACAGGCATGAGCCACAGCGCCCCGCCCCAGTTCAATTCTGACACCACCTACCTGGAGACAGTGTCAGATCCAACAGGTTGAGGGCTCAGTCCCACAAGATTGCCTCATCCCACTTCTGATGACAATTGCAAGCTCCGCCCAGGCTGTTTTACCTGTGTTTCTGACTGATCGGCTATAAATTGGGGATCCCATGACCCCCTCCTTCAGTTCAAATAATTTACTAGAGTGGCTCGCAGAACTGTGGGAAACACATACATTTATCAGAAAGATGGTGCGAAGGATACAGATGAAGTGATGCATAGAGCGAGGCATGGGGGAAGGGGCATGAAGCTTCCATGCCCCTCTCAGGTGGATCACCCTCCATACACCTGCACATGTTCAGCTATCCCGAAGCTCTCTGAACCCTGTCCTCTTGTGTGTTTATGGAGGCTTCATTTTGTAGGCATGATTGATTAAACCGTTGCTCATTGGTGATCGACTCAATGTTAAGCTGTTCCCCACCCCACAGAAATTGGGGAATGGGGCTGGAAGTACCGATCCTCTAATCAGGGTGTGGTCTTTCCAGTGACCAGCCCCTTCCTGAAGCTACTTAGGGGCTGCCAGCCACCAGTCAACTCACTAGCATACAAAAAAAATCACTTTGGAGATTCTAAGGATTTTAAGAGTTTTATACTAGGAAATGAGGATGATGGCCAAATATATATTTTATAATATCACACTTAATCTTATTCCATTTATAACTCTAGCAAACTTTAACAACCAAAAAGGCATTTGATTAATGTTTGATCCCATTAACTTAATTACCTCTAAATATTTTAAACTTCATTCGTGAATTTAATATATTTGTTTCCCTTGTAAAGGTCTTTAATTGTGTGATTAACAAGTAACTCAGCATCTAATAAATTAAATTTATAAATGTGGTAAATCTTAAATTGTAGTGAGTGTTCCAATACTGTTTATTAAGTTAATAAGACCATCTTCAACTCATTCGTATCCAGCTATTAAATTACACATTTTAAAACTTAACGTACAAGGCAAATGGTTACTTCAGTAGGCCAAGTTCTCTTACACATTAACATGTACATAGAATTCCAAATATGCCCAGATTCCTTAAAACAAAACATTAATATTACAGGCTTGAATCTTTTACACGTCTCATACTCAATTTTCAGTCTTCCGAGGGTTAAAATGCTCATCTATTAAGAATTTTGATGTTTGTTTTTAAAAGCAATGTTTATGGTGATCTTTTCAGTAGGCGGACTTCCTTCCTTCCTTCCTTCCTTCCTCCCTCCCTCCCTTTCTTTTTCTTTCTTTCTTTCTTTCTCTTTCTTCCTTTCTTTCCTCCTTTCTTTCTTCCTTTCTTCCTTTCTTTCCCTCCCTTCCTCCCTCCCTCCCTCCCTCCCTCCCTCCCTCCCTTCTTTCTTTCTTTCTTTCTTTCTTTCTTTCTTTCTTTCTTTCTTCTCTTCTCTCTTCTCTCTCTCTCTCTCTCTCTCTCTCTCTCTCTCTCTCTCTCTCTCTCTCTCTCTCTCTCTCTCTCTCTCTCTCTCTCTCTTTCTTTCTTTCTTTCTTTCTTTCTTTCTTTCTTTCTTTCTTTCTTTCTTTCTTTCTTTCTTTCTTCTTTCTCGGAGTCTCGCTCTGTCACCCAGGCTGGAGTGCAGTGGCGCGATCTGGGCTCACTGCAAGCTCCACCACCTGGGTTCACGCCATTCTCCTGCCTCAGCCTCCTGAGTAGCTGGGACTACAGGTGCCTGCCACCACTCCCGGCTAATTTTTTTTTTGTATTCTTAGTAGAGACGGGGTTTCACCGTGTTAGCCGGGATGGTCTCGATCTCTTGACGTCGTGATCCGCCCGCCTCCGCCTCCCAAAGTGCCGGGATTACAGGCACGAGCCACCGTGTCCGGCCAGCAAGCTTTCTTAACCACTGTAGGGTCTCAGTTTTTTTTTTTTTTTTTTTTTTTTTTTTTTTTTTTTTTTTTTTGAGACAGAGTCTCGCTCTGCCGCCCAGGCTGGAGTGCAGTGGCGTGATCTTGGCTCACTGCAAGCTCCGCCTCCCGGGTTCACGCCATTCTCCTGCCTCAACCTCCCGAGTAGCTGGGACTACAGGCGCCCGCCACCTCGCCCGGCTAGTTTTTTTGTATTTTTTAGTAGAGACGGGGTTTCACTGTGTCAGCCAGGATGGTCTCGATCTCCTGACCTCGTGATCCGCCCGTCTCGGCCTCCCAAAGTGCTGGGATTACAGGCTTGAGCCACCGCGCCCGGCCGGGTCTCAGTTTTTACCCAACCTCACTGATGGTATAACAAAAATGCCACAACCTAAAAAAAGTGACCATCACTTAAGTTTCCTGGATTCAGGTTGCAATTTACCATTCTTAATAGGGTCATCATTCTAACAGATATTCAAATGACTGTCAGTAGACTCTCCAAGGGTTCGTTGCTGCTTTGTCTACAGCTGTAAAGTCATGCTCTTGACAATAAGTTCAGAAAGATTTTAATTTTACAGAATCTCTTAGGATCTTAGATACATGCTGCATTTTGTTTTCTACTCAATGCTTTTCTTTGTGGAGCATAGGGACAAGAATATAAAAAATACACTTTAATTTGATTTTCTTTCTTTTTTTTTGAGACAGAATCTCACTCTGTCGCCCAGGCTGAAGTGCAATGGCATGATCTCCGCTCACTGCAGCCTCCGCCTCCCGGATTCAAGCGATTCTCCTGCCTCAGCCTCCCGAGTAGCTGGGATTACAGGCGCGTGCCACCACGCCCAGCTCGGTTTTTCTATTTTTAGTAGAGATGGCGTTTCACCATGTTAGCCAGGATAGTCTCGATCTCCTGACCTTGTTATCCACCCGCCTTGGCCTCCCAGAGTGCTGGGATTACAGGCGTGAGCCACCGCACGGGCCTAATTTGATTTTCAAAAGTGATCATGGTTGCATTCACTTGTGTGTCATCACTTGGGTGCAATTTTAGGAAATTAAATACCAATGACTGAGGGTTCAGCAATACAGCTTCAAGATCCAAGATGTTAAGACACAACATTGCATATTTATACATTTTGTTAGGGAGTTAATGTAGGTGTGGTGAACAGATGCATTTTCAGGTGGGCCTGGAATGGTCCCTGGAGGATGATCAGCGACAAACTGTGTCTAATGGGAAAATTCATGCTTGGAAAATGAAATATTAGGCTACGTGTATTATTCTGTGTCATTCAGTCACTTATTAGCAGTTTAAGTGATGGCTGCGGTTTCCCATGCAAACAGGTGTGGGGACCCAGCCTCAGGTGCCATTTGGGAAATGCTTTCCTCAGTCAGGTCCCTTGGCAGATCTCATTAGCTTTCCCCCCAAATGTTTTATTAAAAGACATTTCAAACAGACAAAAATTGAAGTAATTTTATATAAACACCCATAAGCCCACCACCTAGATGCTACGAACATTCTGCCATTCTTGTTTATCACGTTATTGATCCGTTCCCCTCAACATTGGCAATCCTCCCCATAACTGTGGGGTGGGGATTAGGAAGCTTAAGGTGACTCAGGTGGCGAATTCCGAAGGGTGCTGCTGGATCACCTCCAGCCTCAGCTTCCCGGCTAATGGGGGCATTTCCTCCCTAACTCAATATCAGGAAGCAGGAGGCTAGCTCGACAGGGCGGGGGCGCACCTGGGCTGGGCTGCGCTGGGGCGGCGGAAGCACTAGGCGCGGCGGCCACAGGCGGACTGCTGGCGCCGAGCGCGGGCGCGGGGCCGCTACGTGCGCGGGGAGCGCGGGGCTGCGCTCGTGTGCGCTCCTGGGCGCTCGCCGCCGCTGCCGCCGCTGCCGCCGCCGCGCGCCTTTGAGTCAGCAAACTCCGCTGCCCGCGAGCCCGGCCCGGCCCTGGTCTGCTCTGCCCGGAGGAGCCGCCCGTAAGTGACAAGAGACCCGCTGACGGGCCTCCCCTACGCCGCCCTTGTGGGGACGGCGGCCCTTCTTTCCAGAGGCGCGGGCCCTTCCCGCTGCGCCCAGGTGCCCGCACCCTTGCGGGTTGGAAAGAGGTTTGGGTCCCTTGGGCTTGGAGTGGAGGCGCCGCCTCCTTTTCTGCCGAGGTGTGCCGGGTGCCAGGCAGGGAGAAATGATCAACTGGCTTGGCAGAGTGGGGAGATGGAGCGTGTGGATCCAGGGATTCCTGGCTAAAAAGACACCCCGGGGAGAGGGTGGGGCAGAGGTGGATTCTAGATTACGGAAGAAGTGCTGTGGCACCTTACACTAGGCTGGATAGAAGGGGGTGGGGAGGTTTTTTTTTTTTTTTTTTTTTTTTTTTTTTAATTCATGAACGGGTAGCTTTGAGTTGAGGAATTGGGAGGAGTAGGCAGGTTTATTCGTGGGATTGTGGGATTGAGGGAGAAGGCCCGAGGGAAAACCCATATTATTGACTGATTATCAGATTTGGTGACCAGGAAAGCTACAGCCTGTTTTTCAGTTCCGATGCATCATACTTTTCTCAAATTACACGGATAATTGAGGGGGATCGTCATGAAATGGGGAGCAATATGTCCTGCTGAAAGGAAGGGCTTCTATCTCTGCAAGACACGTTAAAAATGATGGTATCAGAAAATTAGAACGGGGAGGAGGCTTGCACATGATCTCCATCAAACCTTTCATTTTACAGACAGGGAGGCTAAGGCCGAGGGAGGCCGAGTGTTGTGACCGGGATCATTCAGCCAGATGGGAGCAGAACCAGGCCTACAACCTGGCGGGCTTCTGACTTCCACCCCGGAGACGTCCACCTCTGGGGCCTGGGAACTGGTTTTGGATTGCATAAACTGCCCCTCCTCTCCCGGGAGGGGGCTGGGCTGGAGGCTGAGGCCTTCACCGGGAAGAAGCAGGGACTGCTTTGATAGTTGACTAGCTTCTGCAGGGGCTTCTCAGTGAGAGAATGGAGGTGAGGTCAGGGACTCCTGCCTTGCCTCTGCCATCACTTCGCAGTGATGCCTGTTCCTAAGGTAGGTACATAGCTGGACCTTCATTATTCTTAATATTATTTACTTTTTTTGCTTTTCTTTTGAGACAAGGTCTTACTCTGTCACCCAGGCTGGATTGCAGAGGTGCGATCTTGGCTGACTGCAAGCTCCGCCTCCCTGGTTTAAGTGATCCTCCCACTTCAGCCTCCCGAGTAGCTGGGACCACGGGTCCACGAGTGCGGGCCACCACAACCCTGGCTAACTTCTGTATTTTTTTGTAGAGACAGGGTTTTGCCATGTTGCCCCAGGCAGGTCTGGAACTCCTGAGCTCAAGCAATCCACCTGCCTAGGATTACAGGGTTTTTTTATTACTGTTTTTTAAAGGAAGGGTAGACTTGAGATTGACTGATAGGGCAGTTTTTAATAAAAATACAAAAATAAAATACATGTAGAAGAAACTGTGAAAAGATGTGAAATATCAGTGATTAGCATGGACTCGATCGGTCGTCCTGTTTCTTCTGCCAGTCCATTTCATTTTCACTTTTGATTACCATTTAACTGGGGAGGACATCAGTGTTGACAGTGGGACTTGCTTAGTCTGACACTGTGCCCCACCAGGGAGTCTCCCCTACAGGCTGGTACACATTTCCTCTTATTTTACTAATGGGAAGTACCCCTGAGTTAGGTAACCTAAAATAAAAGAAATAAGCACGTTCATTAAAAAAAAAAAAAATAAAAGTATGTTAATCAAAGAGTAACGTTAGTGTTTTACAGCAATTCTGCTTGGATTTGGAGCAATGGATATCTTTTCTCAGCCCTGGGATCACTACTTTAAGTCTTCATTTTGCTTGTTAAGCTACTGGGGAAAATGACTTCTTTTTTCCATTTTTGGTGACAGGGCTGTGGTTTCACAACCACTTGGCGAAAGGCAGACAACTGGTTGAGAACAGGGTTCAGTCTATGCAGATTTTCATTTGCATGGCGGAGAAGGGCTTTTGGCCAAGCTCGTGGTTGACTCTGTGGGGAATCCACCAAATTTAGCATTGTTATCTCCAAACATCTTTCTCTTAGTAAACTGGTAGGTATGAATTAGCTCTTCTGTTCTCTAAGTCCTGTTCAAAGAGGAAGGTATACAGTATAGTGGTTAGAACTTGTGATTCCAGACCTATCTGAGTTGAAATCTTGGTATAATATTTTTCTGAGTATAGTTTTGTTGGCAGGGCACTTAACACTCTCTGAGTTGTCTATTATTCAGAATTAAAAAAGGGCGATGGTAATCTTTGCCTCCCAGAACTGTTAATACAACAGCTGACATTTATCGAGCACTTACTATATTCCAGGCATTGTCACATTATTGAGCACTTATGGGCCAGGCATTGTGGAAGAGTTTTTATGTGTCAGTCTCATTAAGCATCACAACAGACTTATGAAGCAGATTCTTTTATTGTCTTCAGTTTACGTCTGGGGAAACTAAGGCATCAAAGTATTTATTATTTCTCTAAACTCCTCAGCTTACAGTTTTAACTACCCAACAAATGTGTGTCAGATTTCTATTATAAGCTAATAGTTATCTAGGGCTTACTGTGTGGCAGGCCCTGTTACAAGTGTGCTAAGTACGTTAACAACCCTTGAGATAGGTATTGTTTTTCTCCCCTTCTTATTTCTTTTTACAGATGTGGAAACTGAGGCACAAAGCCCCAGGTCAAACAACTGGTAATGCTAGAGCCAAAATTTGAACTAGGAGCCTGGGTCTGGAATCAGTAGTAACTCTCAGCCACCCACCTGCGAATGTAAAGGGCTTAGCCAAGCTTCAATCAAGGGCAACTTCTGTTGATACTTACATATATTTTTCCCTAAGTAACTACTCCTTGCCCCCAGTTTCTGCAGAAGAGATGCTTTTAGTTCTATAAGTGATTCAACTTTACTCAAGGCTTTGTGGTTCTGTATGTATTTCTGTTGTAGTCTCTGTTATTTTTAAAAGCTTGTGCTAGGCCTCAGTGATTTTGCCCCTGGGGATAGGGAAATAGTCTTTATCGGATCTGTGAACCCCTTTCAAATATATTATTTCATTTTTGATTTTTTTTTGATACTTTTGTAGAGATGGGGTTTTGCCATATTGCCCAGGCTGGTTTTGAACTCCTGAGCTTAAGCAATCCACCCACCTCAGCCTCCCAAAGTGCTGGGATTACAGGTGTGAGCTACTGCGGCCAGCCTGATTTCGTATTCATTTGCAAAAGTGCATTATTCCGGGGGAGAGAATCTGTAGCTTTCTTCAGATTCTTAGTGGTCACCCATGGTGGAAAGAAAGTCATTACTCACCATTGTATTCTAATAATCTCATTTTACAAATGAGGCTACCAAGGCTCAATGGAGAGGCAAAATAACTTAATCTGAACTACACAGCTAATTAGAGGTAAAAAGGGGACTCAAACTCAGGTCCCTGAACTTCCAGTCTCATATTCTTTCCATTATAGCCTGATAGTTCCCTGTAGATTAAGGGGTGCCAGATCAATAAATTATGAATTGCCAGAGACCCCCAGCTCTCTCACCAGACTGTCCAATGCATGAGGCCAGCAAAGCTGCCTGGAAGTGCCTGTCAAAATACCACATCGTTCGGCAGGTGATCCTGTTAGCTGAGCCACTTTACTCTGATTTGGTATGGGAATCTACAACTTGGAGAGATGTGAGCCAGGAAAAGAAAAGCTGTTTGGGGAGAAGAGGAGGAATGTTGCAGACATGCATTGGTTGAGGCACAGGCAGCCTTTCAGACCTCTTGGTAGAATTGTTGTGTTGGAAAGTTTTTGCTAAGAGATGTAGAAATTCAAACAAAATTCCCTGGGCCGGGTGTGGTGGCACATGCCTGTAGTCCCAGCTACTCAAGAGGCTGAGGTGGGAGGATCGCTTGAGCCCAGGAGGTTGAGGCTGCAGTGAGCTGTGATTGCACCATTGTACTGCAGCCTGCACAACAGAATTAGGCTCTGTCTCATAAATAAATAAATAAATACAAATAAACCCCAAATTCCCTGAAGTCTGAGATTTCTGCATAGTATGTGGCTCACTGGGAAGTAAGCCATCTCCTGGCTGAAGGTTGATACTCCAATGACAAAAGAAGACTAAAAGAGTTGGGGTATGGTGGCTCACACCTGTAATCTCAGTGACTGAGGATGCTGAGGTGGGAGGATTGCTTGAGGTCAGGACTTCGAGACCAGCTTGGGTAAAAGCTGGGTGTGGTGGCACACACCTTTAGTCCTAGCTTCTTGAGAGGTTGAGGTAGGAGGATCACTTGGGCCTAGGAGCTGGAGGCTACAGTGAGCCATGATCTCACTACTATACTCCAGCCTGGGTGACAGAGTGAGACCCCAACTCTGAAAAGAAATAATAATAAGGAAAATAAGAAAAACCTAAGAAGTCATGAGACCTTTAATAGTTTAGGCCAGCCTTTTAACACGACGTAAATTTTACAAACTGATACTAATAAAGCTTACCTGGAAAATAGATTTATACAAGCAGGCAATACATTTTTGGAAAAGAATATTGAGGAGAGGCTTGTTCAGCCAGCTGTCAAAATATATCACCTGGAGGTAGGACGCCGTGGCTCACGTGTGTAATCTTAGTGCTTTGGGAGGCTGAAGTGGAGGGTTGCTTGAGGCCAAGAGTTCAAGACAAGCCTGGGCAACATAGACCCCATGTCTAAAACAATTTTTAAAAATATATATCATCTGGGACTAGGAATAGAAAGTCGACAAATGGTTCCATTGTAAAGATAGCAATTGAGGGTATGATAGAATGGACTGTTATTAAGTCTGTTGGGAAAATTGCCTCTCAGTTTGGAAAAGATTAGATCCCTGCCTCATACCATTCACAAAAGTAAATTCCATTTAAAGATTAAATGTCAAAACCAAAATTATAAATATTAAAATATATGTAAATATGGAAGATGGTTTTAAATAGCTTTTTGTTGTTGTTGTTTTGAGACAGAGTCTTGCTCTGTCGCCCAAGCTGGAGTGCAGTGGCACGATCTCAGCTCACTGCAACCTCTGCCTCCTGGGTTCAAGAAGTTTTCTGCATCAGTCTCCCGAGTAGCTGGGGTTATAGACACCCACCACCATGCCTGGCTAATTTTTTTACTTTTAGTAGATACAGGGTTTCACCATCTTGGCCAGGCTGGTCTTGAACTCCTGACCTCATGATCCACCCATCTCGGCCTCCCAAAGTACTGGGATTAAAGGCATGAGGCACCGCGGCTAGCCAGAAGATGATTTTTAGAAATAACTTTGGCGTAGGAAAGACCTCAAGTTTAATAAAACTCAGAAACCATAAAGGAAAATATTGATAGACCTAATTTCATGAAAGATTATACTTCATGTCTAGTAGTTTATTTGAACATGACCTTTGGCTACATTTCCTATCTTCACAGCTCAGGCACCCCAAATCTGTCCTTCCCCACTGCAGACTGGCAGGTGGGATTCCCCCCAGGTCACCCTCCTTCATTCTTTCCTCACATCTTTCTTCCTCTGCAGGAAAGAGATTTTTCAGGGCCTTCCATACCTGCCACTTTCTTTGTCTCTCCTTTGTTGTAAGTAATATTTTTAGATATACATGTAAAATTTCAAGAAATAATGGCTGTACCTCTGCCACCTCTCTGTCACCTCTTATTTCATAAAGCTGGCTCTAAACATTGCTTTACATGCCTTAGTATATGTTTATGGAGATTATACATATTACAGATATATACGTAACACATTTTTTAAAAAGGAAGAATATGTTAATACCATAAACAAAGTTAAAAGGCAGATGACAGGGCTGGGCGCGGTGGCTCACGCCTGTAATCCCAGCACTTTGGGAGGCCGAGGAGGGTGGATCACTTGAGGTCAGGAGTTCGAGACCAGCCTAGCTAACATGGTGAAACCCTATCTCTACTAAAAATGCAAAAATTAGCCAGGTGTGGTGAGTTACTGAGGCAGGAGAATCACTTGAACTTGGGAGGTGGAGGTTGCAGTGAGCCGAGATCGTGCCATTGCACTCCAGTTTGGGCAACAGAGTAAGACTCAGTCTCAAAAAAAAAAAGGCAGATGACAAAGGAGTAAAGCAAATAGTTGCAATATCTATAACAGGCATGAACTCTTAGAAATCAATAGGAAAAATAATCCAGTAGGAATATGGGCAAAGGCTATTAATAGGTAATTCACATATATATGTAAAAATGCTTAGTCTCATTAATAATCATACATGTGGATTAAAAACCATGAAACCATTTTTGCTTAGGTTTGTAATATCCAGTGTTGATGAAGGTGTGGGAAAATAGATTGTCACTAAGGCAGAGAGTGTAAATTGGTACCATCTCTTGGAAAGGCATGTCAGCAGTGTTTATAACATTTTAAAGTTTGCATACTTTCTGATTAGTACTTCCACTTCTAGAACCTTATCCCTCTGAAATACTTGCCTACTTGAAAAAAGGAAGTTGCTCTGAATGAGCCAAAATGGAAAATGTTCATTATGCATTGTATTAGTCAGTTTGGGCTGCCATAACAAAATGCCATAGACTGGGTGGCTTAAACAACAGAATTTTATTTCTTAGGGTTTGGGAGGCTGGGAAATGCAGGCTGATTTGGTTCCTAGTGAGAGTTCTCTCCCTGGCTTGTAGACAGCCGCCTTCCTGCTGCGTCCTCACATGGTGGAAAAGGAGAGAAAGAGAACAAGCTCTTGGTGTCTGCTTGGTATCTCACCAGTCCCATTGCGAGGGCCCCACCCTTTTAACCTCATCTAAACCTAATCATCCCTCAGAGCCCCTGTTTCCAAATACCAGCACACTGGGGGCTAGGGCTTTACTATATGAATTTTGGCAGGACACAATTCAACCTGTACTCTATATTAAGTAATGAAAGCAAAGTACAAGAACAGTGGGAGAAATACAATCTCATTTTTTGAAAAAAATCTGGAAGGATGATATGCCCCTAATTGTAGACAGTCATTACCTATGGAGGGTGAGATTAGAAAGGGAAAGGGAATGGCATTATGGAGGATTTCAGCAGTATATTTCAATTTTTTTTTTTTTTTTGAGATAGAGTCTCGCTCTGTTGCCCAGGCTGGAGTGCAGTAGTGTGATCTTGGCTCACTGCAACTTCTGCCTCCCGGGTTCAAGCGATTCTTCTGCCTCACCCTCCTGAGTAGCTGGGATTACAGGTGTGCGCCACCATGCTTGGCTAATTTTTGTATTTTTAGTAGAGACAGGGTTTCACCATGTTGGTCAGGCTGGTCTTAAACTCCGGACCTTGTGATCCATCCGCCTTGGCCTCCCAAAGTGCTGGGATTACAGGCGTGAGCCACCGCGCCTGGCCTCCAATTTTTTTTTTTTTTCCAGCTCACTGCAACCTCGGCCTCCCGAGTTCAAGCAGTTCTTCTGCCT
Source organism: Macaca thibetana thibetana (assembly GCF_024542745.1). Classification (NCBI taxonomy): domain Eukaryota; kingdom Metazoa; phylum Chordata; class Mammalia; order Primates; family Cercopithecidae; genus Macaca; species Macaca thibetana. The sequence continues at coordinate 96,756,664 of NC_065580.1, forward strand.
TAGCCTCCCCAGTACTGGGATTACAGGTGCACACTACCATACCCAGATCGTTTTTGTATTTTTAGTAGAGACAGGGTTTCATCGTATTGGCCAGGCTGGTCTCGAACTCCTGACCTCGTGATCTGGCCACCTTGGCCTCCCAAAGTGCTGGGATTACAGGTGTGAGCCACCGCGTATGGCCTATATTTCTATTTTTTTAACCCAAACTTTGAAATAATTTTAAACTTATAAAAAGTGCAGGCTGGGTGTAGTGGCTCACACCTGTAATCCCAGCCCTTTGGGAGGCTGAGGTGGGAGGATTGCTTGAGCCCAGGAATTTGAGATCAGCCTGGGCAACATAGTGAAACCCTGTCTCTATTTTCAAAAAAACTTTTAAAAAGAGCGGAAAAGCTGGGCATGGTGGCTCACGTCTGTAATTCCACCACTTTGGGAGGCCGAGGTGGGTGAATCTCCTGAGGTCAGGAGTTCAAGACCAGGCTGGCCAACATGGCGAAACCCTATCTTTACTAAAAATGCAAAAATTAGCCGGGCATGGTGGTGCATGCCTGTAATCCCAGCCACTGGGGAGGCTGAGGCAGGAGAACTGCTTAAACCCGGGAGGCGGAGGGTGCAGTGAGCAGAGATTATGCCACTGCACTCCAGCCTGGGCAACAGAGCGAGAGTCCGTTTCAAAAAAGTAAATAAATAAATACAAATAAAATAAAATAAAGTGCCAAAATAATAAACTTTTTTTTTTTGGCTCAGGGGATTAGAGACTGTGTCTTGCTATGTTGCCCAGGCTGGTCTCAAACTCCTGGTCTCAAGTGATTCTCCTGCGTTGGCTCCCAAAGGGTTTAGGATTACAGGCATGAGCCACCACATCTAGCCCTAAATCTTTTATTTTTAAAGCTAATGAGTATGTTATGCTGACATAAAATAATACTTAAAACCTGGGGAAAATAATAACAAAATGATTTGAAGTATTAACAGGGCCCTCCTGCCTAGAGCCTCCCAGCTGAACTGCCTGGGGTGGGGGGGTGGTCTCTGCTAGAATGGAAGACCAGGTCCTCTGGATTTCCAGGTGAGTGTTCCCGGTTGTCTTCTCTGCTACTTATTTTAAAAGGTTTATCCCAGCCTCCATCTCTGAAGGCAGGAGTTGTATGCAGCAAGAGTATTGCTTAATTCAGAAGGGTGATTACCCCAGATTTCATGGTCTTTAAGTACTTCAAAAGAATTAGGCTGAGTGCTGTGTCTCTCACTGTAATCTCAGCACTTTGGGAGGCTAAGGTGGGCGAATCACTTGAGCTCAGGAATTTGAGACCAGCCTGGCCAACATGGTGAAACTCCGTCTCTACTAAAAATACAAAAATTAGCTGGGTGTGGTGGCGGGCACCTATAGTCCCAGCTACTCGGGAGGCTGCGATGGGAGAATCACTTGAGCCTGGGAGGTGGAGGTGGCAGTAAGCCGAGATTGGACCACTGCACTCCAGCCTGGGTGACAGAGTGATACTCTGTCTCAATAAACAAACAAACAAACAAACAAAATTAGCAGTTTTGGTTGTGTTTCCTGAGTATAGCTTAAAAGTAGTTCTGTCACTTCATCATTGGTATTCATTGGTGTTTTCTCAGCATCACTATCCCTTCCCAAATTCCCCCAAAAACCACACACAGAGTGTATGTCTAACCAGGCTTTCTGCCATTAACAGGGCCAGATCTTATGTTACTCATTTGTATAGTTAAACGTGTATATTCTCTTGTGCTCAAGAAAGCTGGCTGGTAAGGCAGAATTTACGAGGAACTACACATGTCATGTCCTTGATGTTTTTCTTTTCCCCATGCGGTCTGAATCCCTTAGGAAGATTTCAGAATCCCCTGAAAGGGAAGTCTTGAGCCCCTTTTCAGATTCACGCTGGAAATGCCTAATAAATTCCTAATAGCTTCCAAGGTGCTGTGCATTAAGAAGCTTTGGATTCCTGGGGATGGGAGAACAAAAAAGAGGGTGAGGGGGAACAGAAGGGGCACCAAAGGCCAAAGACAGACTTCACCCAGGACAAGTCCTGTGTCCAAGAAGTGTGACAAGGCTTTCTGACATGCTTCCAGGAACATATTGTGTTTATTTGGCATGGCATGTTTTAGGAAAGAGATGGAAACATCTATTCACTACTCACATGTACCACACACTGTCCTGGGTACTTCAGTTTACGTTATGTTATTTAATCCTGTGATATAGCAGTTGCTACAGCCATTTTCGATGATTCAGAGATATTTCATGACTTGAACAAGTGGAGGAGACAGGATTTGAACCAACAGCTGTTCCCATACCCATTTTTTTTCAGTACTTTATTTTAAGAGTCCCACCACTGGGTTTGCTTTTAGAGCCAAGATGCACTCTCTCTGATTTAAAAGTTTTTTTATTAAGGGAAAAATTTAAAAGTCATACTGGGTATATCATTAGGCATAGGACTCTGAGGTTTCCGCTTCTGATCCTCACACATAATCCATGTAGATTATAAAAGGCTGTAACTTGGGGACTGGGTCATACATTTTTTCACTTATATCATAGACAACCAGGGTTTTGTGAAATACCTCAGAGCATTTTAACTTTGATATCAGTGGTGTGAGGTTATTTTCATCTCTTTTTTTTTCCCCAACCTCCTTTCCCATTTTCCATCTCAGGTGTGCATTTTCCTTCTTTGTACCTTTTTATGCTTCCTTGATTCTGCAAAGGCCCCTTTAGCATGTGGCCAGAGTTCTCTGGGTATCAGAGAAACAGAAAGACCCATCTCAAGCTGTGTGGGCCCAGAATCTTATACAACTCTCATCATTATAGGGCACTTGCCCTGATGTGACCTTGAGAGCCAACTCCTTTGCAGGCAGGAGATGGACGCTACCCAGCCTGGCACCAGCAGTGACAATGGGGGCCACCTCTGCAGCCCCAAGACAACCCCACCTCAGCACTGTGTTTCCATGCACGTGGGCTTCCTGTGTGTGCAGCAAGCCTCCTCTTTCACATTTTTGTACAGCTTCTCTCTTCAGCACAGTGCACCTCAACCTGGCCTACGTATAGCCCAGGACCCTCGGGTAATGTCTTACTCGTCTTGTGTGTTGTGCGCTCTTATCCTTTGCTTTCACTAGTGTGGCTGCTTTCTGCCGGGTGCACCCTCGATTTCTGTTCCTCCCTGCTCCCTGGTTCCTGTGACCACTTTTGCTGCCTACCCACAAAGGCTGGGCTTGGAGTCCTGACCCCAGTTTTGCCATCTCTAGACAAAATATATTTCTGGCCTGGTAGGGTGGCTCACGCCTGTAATCCTATCACTTTGGGAGGCCGAGGTGAGTGGATCACTTGAGGCCAGGAGTTTGAGACCAGCAGGGCCAACACAGCAGGAGGGAGACAGAGGCTGCAGTGAGCCGAAATCACACTGCACTCCAGCCTGGGCACAGGGTGAGACTCCGTCTCAAAAAAAAAAAAAAAAAAATGTTTCTGATAGTCTCAGAAATGAGAGAGAGAGAGAGAGAGGACCCTAAAGGAAGGGAGATCAGAGGTAACACATGGATTGAGAATCCTCCTCAGCTAAAATCAGCTACTGAGAATTAGAATGCATTAGCTTCGACTCTGTTGGTGGCAGATCCCCTAAAGTCTTCGAAATACTTTGTCGTGATTCTTTCAAGATTTACAATATTCTTGCAAATTCATCCCTTTGTACTTCAGCTGTTGCTGGTTTTAAAGAAGAGAAACTTTCCTATGTTAGCGTTGGGAGTTGGGGGCTTAATGTAAGGATACTACAGACAACTCAAAGGCACCTTGCTTGGAACTGGAAAGTCAAAAACTGAAGTTGCACTTCACTCCTCTCGCAAGGGCCCAAGGCCTCTAACTCTGTCTCCCTGTTTCTCTGGCTGGGGCTTCTCTACTTGCACATCGTTCAGTGTGGCCTGCCTGACCCTGCCTGCACGTGGCTTCCCATCCAAAGGCTGCTGCCCTCTGATGCAGTCTCTCAGGCTCCTCCGACCCTCTTAGTACATTTTTGCCTTCATCATGCCGAACTCCTCACCTTTCCTCTACTCATCTGGCCACTCTGCTCCATTCCCTTGCTTGTTCCTCTGCTTTCTCTGATTCCTCCAATTGACAACTCCTTGGGGCCTGTTCTGAGCCCTCTTCTTTTCTCTATGTTTCCTCCCTAGATCTGTGGTTTTCCAACATTTTTGTGCATAGGAATTATCTGGGAAACTTGTTAAGGCAGATTTCTGGGTCTCAGTATTCCAATTCAGTAGTTCTAGGATGAGACCTAGGAACTTGTATCTTATTCCTGGGTGATCCAGAGGCTGTGACACACTCAGGACAAGCTGGTTTCATTCTATGACTTTAAGTGTCATTGATAAATTACCAGTTCCCTGGTGTGGATATCTAGCTCTCTTGAGAGCTCCAGGTTTAGATATTTAACATTGAATTTGACTGTGGCTTCTTGGGTTTGTCACAGACATCTCAAATTAACTTGCCCAATACTTGATCCTCTCCCCAGTTTTGTAAGGGCCTAACACTTACATAGTTTGGGGTCCTTTGTAAGAAAAGGAACACAGAATTGAGAATACAAAACGAGATGTGGGAACATGGTGGTGCACTGTGCAGATTAGGGCTTGGGAACTTGGCTTCTGTAGCCTTTGGTCATTCCTCCTCTGCTCTCCTACTCGCCCCAACACCGCCTCCTCCAGCCTTCCCCATCTGAATAAAGGCCTTTGCCTTCCATTTGTTAGTTTAGACCAGAAACCTAGGAGCCGTTTGTCATCTTCAGCCCAATTCCGAGCCCTCTGAAGGTCTTGCTTGATTCTCCAATTCAGTACCCCCTTGCCCCAAATCTCAGGATACCATTGTTACTTTCCTATTAGCTTCTGATTGAGTCTTTCTGGTTCCACTTTGCTCCCCTCCAGTCCAATTTCCCAGAGGCAGACAGCGCAGTCTTTTAAAGTACATCAGAACATGTCACTCCAGTCCTGCCATGTGTCCATAGAAATGGCTGAGCCTGGTGGCAGGGCCGGGGTGTGGGCAGATGAGAGAGGGTCAGGTGGGATCACACCACACAAGCTTGACCGTCCCGGAACCTTGAAAGATGTGGGGGTGTGTCTGGGGAGGTATACAAGAATTATCAGCTATACTTGTTTGTTTCAGTCCCACTTTACCACATTTCACTGGAAGAACCTGAGCTGTGTAAGGCCTGTGAACACAAATGGGGATGGGTACTCCCTAATTCTTTGCTTTTCAGCGCATTCCTGTGGCATTTGATGCTAAATAGTGCAATCAAACTATGTTTAATTACTTTTGGGGAAGAATCACATATTCTCTTTTAACCCCAGTGTCATCTTTTAGCGCTGAATTCCTGTTCCTTAGAGAGCTGATTAAGCTTGGTGAGAACCCACAAGTCCATGGCCCAGGGAAATCCAAAGCCCTGCCCACGTTTTCTGTGAATTCCTGGGGAGGTGGTTAAGGGAGGCCTCCTGTGCTTTCTTTTTTACCTTGGTGTTAACCCCGACACAAACTCAGCCCCTTCCCTCATGGATGGAGAAATCCACCACCACTACCCAAGTGTTTTGTTAGTTGAGTGGACTTTACTGGGTTAGTGGAGAAGTCACCCTGTGGGGCTCCTGACCTTGCATAGTTTCCTGGGTCCCTCTTTCCTCCTCTCATCCCTACCCCTCACTCCATCCCCTGCACTTGTCCATGAGCTCTAGTCTTCTTCCTCTGTAAGTATGGACACTCCCTAGTTCCTCTCTTCAACTTACAAACCCAAGTCAAAGTACAGGGCAGAACAAAGGGCTTTATATGTAGGGAACCAGCACTGCTTAGAGGTTATAAATACAAACACACCCAAAAGAGTTTTCTATCACACTGTAATTATCTTCCCCTTTCTCACTGATGTAGCAGCTCTTACTGTAGAGTGGCATTTGGAAGAGCTGGGGAGAAGATGTGCTCTTCCTGCCACCCCCGAAGGTCACTGTCGGGATTAGGGGGCAGCCAGTGTCACTGTAGCTCTGGGTTCTGGACTCTCACAGCAAACAACTTGGAGTCTCTTCATCAATTTGTCTGCAGATGATCAGACCCTGAGAAACTGAGCTCTTTCTGTCTAAACACACAGGAAACTTCCTATGCTGGGAAATCAGCTTAAAGATTTACAACCAGGCGCAGACCGGATGCTGCGATTTGCTAGTCACCTCGCTTGGCTAGTGGTTGGGAAACTTTGAAAAACGGTGGCGTCTATTTTGAGGACTTTGCCATACTGAGTCTGTAGACAGACACATGTCAAATGCCCTTGGATTGCAGTCATTATTGCCAGCAGGTAAGAGTTTAAGAATAATAACTTTGGCATTTCACCCACTTCTATTATTTTTAAAATTATTTATTTATTTTAGACAGTCTCTCTCTGTCGCCCAGGCTAGAGTGCGGTGGCGCAATTGTGAGTCACTGCAACCTCTGCCTCCCAGGGTTAAACGATTCTCATGCCTCAGCCTCCCGAGTAGTTGGGACTACAGGCATAAGCCACCACACCTGGCTAATTTTTTTGTATTTTTTTTTTTGTAGAGACAGGGTTTCGCCAGGTTGGCCAGGCTGGTCTCGAACTCCTGGGCTGAAGCGATCCACCCACCTTGGCCTCCCAAAGTGCTGGGATTTTAGATGTGACCCACTGCACCCAGCCACATTTCACCCTTTTTTTTTTTTTTTTTGAGTCGGAGTCTCACTCTGTTGCCCAGACTGGAGTGCAGTGGCGCGATGTCAGCTCACTGCAAGCTCTGCCTCCCGGGTTCATGCCATTCTCCTGACTCAGCTTCCTGAGTAGCCGGGACTACAGGCGCCCGCCACCACACCCGGCTAAGTTTTGTATTTTTTTTTTTAGTAGAGACGGGGTTTCACCATGTTAGCCATAATGGTCTCGATCTCCTGACCTCATGATCCTCCCGCCTCAGCCTCCCAAAGTGCTAGGATTATAGGCGTGAGCCACCGCGCCTGGCCTCACCAACTTTTTAAAAGGACTTTCTTGTATTACTTATCTTAGGCTTCTTAGATCAAGGCCAGGCATTGGACATCCATGAGTAAATGATCCAACTCTTGCAGGGAGTGGCCACAGTGTGACTGAGTTTCAGAGCATTTAGATTTAAAATATTCTGCTCCCTAAATATTATTATCCCATCTGACAAAAAAGATGCCTGAAGAGAATTTTTTCTTTGAGACAGGGTCTTGTTTTGTCACTCAGGCTGGAGTGTAGTGATAAGATCATGGCTCACTGCAGCTTCCTGAGCTCAGGTGATCCTCCCACCTCAGCCTCCTGAGTGACTGAGACTACAGGCATGCACCACCACCCCTGGCTAATGTTTTTGTATTTTTGTAGAGATGGGTTTCGTCATGTTGCCCAGGTCTCGAACTCCTGGGCTCAAGCGATCCACCAACCTCAGCTTCCTGAAGCACTGGGATTACAGGCATGAGCCACTGTGCCCAGACAGAAAATTTTTGTAAAGGAACAAATGCTCTGTGATCATGAGGAAGGCACCTCAGCATTTTTCATGTTGTGGGTCCTGGGAAAGTCTGAGAATGAACAGTGACTGCAGCTGGCAGAGTCGGAGCCAGGCACAGGCCTCCATGCTTGCTCATTTGATCTTTACAGTAGATTTATCTCCTCTTACGATGAGAACGCTGAAGCACAGAGATGAAGTAATTTGGCAAAGGGCAGAATGTGAATTCACAACCAGGTGGTCTGGAGTCAAATGTCTCACGCTTAATTTTATCACTCACTGTGCCCCTCCTGCTCACTTTAGGGGGGCATTCCCCCCTAAACTGCTCCTCAGCAGTGGGTCTTCATGACAGAGGCACCGTGAAGGAAAGAGGGTTATTTCCAGTGTGTTGCAATGCTTTTCCTTTAGAAAAGAGAATTTCTCTCTCTGTTTAAAAGCAGAACATTAAACGTTGGATTTTGTTCTCTCATCTGCATCCCTGTGTCCTTTCCTTATCTCAGCCGCAAGCTGCTCTCCAGCTGCCTAAAGACTGTCTGTCCCATCTGGATGTCCCCAACACCCTAACATGTTCTAGTTGAACTCAGTTTCTTTCTTACCTCTCAGAACAGCTCCCCTTTTCCAACTTCCCCATTCTGAGAACACCAGTCTTCTTCCAGTCACCCGGCCTGTGAGTCATCCTTGACTCCCTTTTCTCCATCATGCCCTGTGTCCAAGTTTTTTCTTGTTGTTCATTCATTTATTTGTATTTTTTGAGACAGGATCTCACTCTGTCCCCCAGACTGGAGTGCAGTGGTGCGATCTCGGCTCACTGCAACCTCCGCCTCCCAGGCTCAAGCCATCTTCCAACCTCAGCCTCCTGAGTAGCTGGGACTATGGGTGCGTGCCATGAAACCCAGCTAATTTTTGCATTTTTTTTTTGTTTTTGTTCCAGAGATGGGGTTTTGCCATGTTGCCCAGGCTGGCATTCTTTTTTTTTTTTTTTTTTAATAGTCTTTCTTTTTTTAGAGCAGTTTTAGGTTCACAGCAAAAATGAAAGTATAGAGCTTCCCTGCTCCCCATAACCCACCTCTCCCATTATCAACATCAGCACTGCGGGGGTACATTGGTGAACAGTTGATGAACCTGCATTGATACATTGTCGTCACCCAAAGTGGACGTCTGTAGTTTACCTTAGGGTTCATTCTTGCTGGTGTATGTTCTATGGGTTTTGACAAATGTGCAATGCCATGTATCTGCCATTGTAGTATCACGTCGACTTACTTCACTGCCCAGAAAACCTCGGTTCTGCTTCTTGTTGTTTTTCAGCGTGCTTCTCCATTTTTCCTGCCCGCCTGAGTCCATGAGCTCTTCCTCTGGCTGGCGCATTCCATCAGTCTCCTGATGAAGCTCTTGGCTTGTAGTTTCTTTCCCTGGCAATCCTTCCAACACCCATCCCAGATGAATCACTGCCATCATGTCAAGCTTCCACTTCCTCCATCCCTGCCTTCCAACAGGATAGAAGTCCAAATTCCTCCTCTTGTTCTTCAGGGACTTCCCAATCCTAAAATGCTTACCACAGCCTGTGATATTGTGATATATATGTTGGTTTTGCCCACAGTTCCTGGCCCGTAAATCCCATAGCCCTTGTTACAGTTTTTGGGTGTTTCCCATGTGTTTCCATAAAGAAATTAGCAGACTTACCTTGTGTGATTGTAGATCATAAGACCCTCTTTTCAGGAGGAATCCTGCCCTTTACTCTGGGGGAAGCAGTATTGCACCAAGAGGCCTAGAACAATCTGAACAGACAGGCCTTTCTGGGTTCCCCACTCAGTCTGTTAGTATAGGGTCACGCCCTTTTTGTCCAGTCACGTTTCTGCATGGCTGCCCATGCTTCAGTCATGCCTGTTCAATGAAGTCTCTGTAAAAGGCCCAAGAGGACAGGGTTTGGAGGGCTTCTGGAAGGCTGAACACGTGGAGGTTCCTTCGGGGTGGTGCACCCAGGGAGGCATAGGAGCTCCATACTCCTTTGCCATACCTTGTCCTGTGTGTCTCCATCTGTATCCTTTGTACTATCCTTTATAATAAACCAGTAATGAGTTTTGTGAGCCACTCTAGCAAATTAAACCCAAGGAGGAGGTCTTGAGATCCCCCGTTTATAGCCAGTGAGTCAGAAGCACAAGTGAAACAGCCTGGGGTTTGAAATTGGCACGTTAAGTGGAGGCAGTCATTTGGGTCTGAGCCTCAACCTCTGGGATCTGAAAATGTCCCCAGGTAGGTAGGGTCAGAATTGAACTGGGTTGGAGGACACCCAGCTGGTGTCTACCGCAGAATTGATTGCTTGCTTGTTGGTGGGAAGAAGTCCCCACACACTTGGTCACAGAAATCTTCTATATTGATTGATTGTCTTTGAGTAAGGGAGTTAAAAAAAATGCTTTGAGTCTGAGTTTCTCAGACAGCTCTTCAGACGAACCTCCTTGTGATATTCTGCCAGCACAGCCCTCCATGGGAGACTAGGCCCCTCACTTCTCCCAAACTCATTACTGCCTCTTAATCACCGCAGGCTGGTTCTGTTTTCTCTGCTTGTCCTAATGCGAGCATCAAGACCTAGTCAAGCCCTGTCTTCTCCATGAAGCCTCCCCCTCCATTCTTCCCGTTAGCCCTGCTACCAGTGCAGTTTCTTCTGGCACATCACAGTGAGCATTGCGTTAGAAGTAGCCTGTTTCATATCTGAGTCTTGACATCTTTAGGTATTAGAACTCAAGGAGTGTTACTTAATCATCCAAAAACAAAAAAAAATCCCTCACCAGGACCAAACCTGGAACTCCCACCCAGTCGGCTCTCAGTGATTATATATTGGACTGACTTGCCACTGTGCTCTGCTTAGCCTTAGGTGGCCCTTCATAGCTAGGGACCCTAACCAGTTCCGCCGAGTGAATGCACTGCACTTTTCGCAGTATTACCTCTTTTCGGAAGATAAGTATTACATCTTTTCGGGTATCCTGCTGTTGGCTTCTCCCAGGTTCATGTATGGGAAGAAATCTACCCCCAACCCTCATCCCTAAAGCATTTGAGCTGTTAATAACTCAGTTGATGGTTGGTATTTTTGACTCACTGCTGGCTTTTCGTCATTTATTTCTAAGGGGATGTTTGGATGCCCTGTTGGATGTAGGGGTACCTTGTGGTGAGGGTGAGGGCTCCTCTGAGTCTGGCTACCTGGACCCAGATCCTGGCTTGTTCACTTGATCAGCTGCACAGCCTTAGGTGCCTTTTCCTTATTTGCAAAATTGGAGTAATGATGATACCTGGCTTCTGGGGCCCTTACCAGGATTAGATGAGGTAATTCATGTTGCAAGCTTTGCATGGTGTCTGGGACATAGTAAACAATTTTTTTTGGTCTTACTGCTATTTTGCATTTTTAATGGCATAATTTTAACATTATTCCCCAGTGTCATCCTCCGCAGTCCAGTGGAGTTAGTTTAGGAGGAAAGACAGAAAACAGAGGCCATTTCAGTCTGTGTTGTTGCTGGCTAAACGCTTTCTTTCCTCACAAGATGAATGATTAACCATGAGTGGGCTCACAAGTGGGCTGGCGGGAGAGGCGGGGCTGTCGTTCTTGTACCCATTTTCCCTTCCCAGGTGGTTGGGCTGCTTAGAAACTTCATGGAGATGCAGAAGTGGAGAAAGTCAGCTGGAACTCGTTCAGATTTAATTTACTGCATATTTTCTGGGCACTGACAATATGCCAGGCACTGTGCTAAGTGCTAAAGTTATAAAGCATAAATAATTTGGACAAGGTCCCTGCCCTCAAGGGACTTTACAGAGGACATAGAATCCTCAAGAAAGTAGATTAATAGATAAATAATAAATTAATATGGACTGTGACAAAGTCCGAGGAGAAAATGAAAGGATAGAGTTCCTGGGGCAGTCTGCGTTAATGGGTGGTCAGGGAACCCTCTTTGGGGAGGTGGTCTTTAAACCAAGATCTGAAGCTGGGAAGGAGCCACCTTGGTGAGTTGGGGGTGGGGAGGTGGAAAGGGGAGAATGTGGAGAGAACAGCAGCACGAGGGGCCTGAGGGAGGAAGCTGAGAAACTATTTTTTTTTTTTTTTTGAGACGGAGTCTTGCTCTGTCTCAAAGAGATCTTGGCTCTGCAAGCTCCGCTTCCCAGGTTCATGCCATTCTGCTGCCCTAGCCTCCCGAGTAGTTGGGACTACAGGTGCCTGCCACCATGCCTGGCTAATTTTTTTTTGTATTTTTAGTAGAGACGGGGTTTCACCGTGTTAGCCAGGATGGTCTCGATCTCCGGACCTCCTGATCCGCCCACCTTGGCCTCCCAAAGTGCTGGGATTACAGGCGTGAGCCACCGCGCCCCGCCAAGCCGAGGAACTGTTAATAGTCTGGTCACTGTGAAAAGATACCTGGAGTGTGCAGAAGAGCTTGGCTGAGGGGGTGACCAGGGAACCGAAGAGGCAAGGCTTATAGGGATTGTATAAGTGCATACCCCGTTATCTGGAACAGTGGTTTAACATTTTTAAATTAAATTATTTTTATTTTTATTTTTGAGACAGGGTCTCGTTCTGTCGCCCAGACTGGAATGCAGTCGCACGATCTCGGCTCAGTACAACCTCCGACTCTCGGGTTCAAGGATTCTCATGCCTCAGCCTCCCAAGTAGCTGGGACTACGCCCGGCTAATCTTTATATTTTTAGTGGAGACGGGGTTTCACTATATTGCCCAGGCTGGTCTGGAACCCCTGGGCTCAAGCGATTCTCCTACCTCGGCCTCTAAAAGTGCTGGGATTACAGGTGTGAGCCACTGCACCTGGCCAGTGGCTTAAAATTTTTTTCTGTCATTGACATACTTGAGAAGGCGTAAGATACTCTTCTAATGTGGGGCTGTTGCACTGGGAGGAGGGGATTGTCAAGGTGTGTGGGGTTGAAAAGAGGCCATGGTGATTTGGACATACCTTGCCTTCCATCTCTTCAAATTGAGAAACATCTCTTCAAATTGAGAAACACAGCTAGCTCTTCAAAACCCACTCAGAATCCTTGGGCATCTGGGAACATTTACATCTCTTACTTTTCAATTAAATTTTGAAGGGTTATAGAGGCACACTATAGGAACATGGAATTCTGTCAATTGTTGAGAACATTGGCTCCGACCTCTGAGGCTGAGTCACTGTTTAATTGGATTACTGTGTGGCCCACTTAAATAAATACTGTTTTTGAATAGAAAAGTTATTTTATTTTGAAATTGTATGAACAAGACTTTGGAGACATCCTTTAAGATTTTCACGCACATGTATGTTGCCCTTTTGCTGAGAGAGGCAGTGTTGAGGGGATAAGAGAACAGCTGGCATTGCATTTGTGTCTGCACCAGGCTCTGTGGCTTTGGGCAGTGATTTAACTTCTCTGGTAAATGGGACAAATGGTAAATAGGACAAATGAGTCTTGCACTGCCTGCCTCATCAGCTGTCATGGAACAGTGCTTTATAAATTACACAATATCAGAAGACAAAAGTTACTTCAAAAACATTAAATTTAGTTTCTGTACATTATGTCCCATAGCACATTATGGCCATAAATTACACAATATCGGAAGACAAAAGTTACTTCAGAAAAATTAAATTTAGTTTCTGTACATTATGGCCCATAGCACGTTACAGCCAGGATGTAATTCATGACCATGGAACAGAACTTTTCACTGTTCACAGATGACTGGTATCGGGAGAACTCGCTCCTGATGGTTAATGTGGGTTCTTTTCTATTTCCTAGGTGTCTCGACTGGTTTGAGAAATAAATGGAAAGAGTACAAGAGAGAGAAATTTTTTTTTTTTTTTTTTTTGAGACGGAGTCTTGCTCCGTCGCCCAGGCTGGAGTGCAGTGGCGTGATCTCGGCTCACTGCAAGCTCCGCCTCCCGGGTTCACGCCATTCTCCTGCCTCAGCCTCTCCCGAGTAGCTGGGACTACAGGCGCCCACCACCTCGCCCAGCTAGTTTTTTTGTATTTTTTAGTAGAGACGGGGTTTCACCAGGTTAGCCAGGATGGTCTCGATCTCCTGACCTCGTGATCCACCCGTCTCGGCCTCCCAAAGTGCTGGGATTACAGGCTTGAGCCACCGCGCCCGGCCAAGAGAGAGAAATTTAAAGCTGGGTGTTCGGGAGAGACATCACAAGGCAGGATCCGTGATGTTGTCCGAGCAGTAAAACCAGCAAGTTTTATTAGCAATTTTCAAAAGGGGAGGGAGTGCATGAATAAGGTGTGGGTCATAGAGATCACATACTTCACAAGGTAATAAAATACCACAAAGCAAGTGGAGGCAAGGCGAGATCACAGGACCACAGGATGGGGCGAAATTAAAATTGCTAATGAAGTTTCGGCTTGCATTGTCATTGATAACATCTTACCAGGAAACGGGGTTTGAGAGCAGACAACCTGTCTGACCAAAATTTATTAGGCGGGAATTTCCCTCATCCTAATAAGCCTGGGGGTGCTACAGGGGACCAGACGTTCATAGGCCTGCCCTCAGGGGCGCATTCTCTTTATCAGGGATGTTCATTGCTGAGAAAAAGAATTCAGCGATATTTCTCCTATTTGCATTTGAAAGAAGAGAAATATGGCTCTGTTCCCTCTGGCTCACTGGCAGCCGGTTCAAAGTTACCTCCCTTGTTCCCTGAACATCGCTGTTATCCTGTTCTTTTTTCAAGATGTCCAGATTTCATACTGTTCAAACACACATGCTCTACAAACAATTTGTGCAGTTGACACAATCATCACAGGGTCCTGAGGCGACATTCATCCTCCTCAGCTTAAGAAGAAGATGACGGGATTAAGAGATTAAAGACAGGCATAGGAAAACACAAGGGTATTGATTGGGGAAATGATAAGTATCCATGAAATATTCACAATTTATGTTCAGAGATTACAGTAAAGATAGGCATAAGAAATTATAAAAGTATTAATTCGGGGAACTAATAAATGTCCATGAAATCTTCACAATTTATGTTCTTCTGCCACGGCTTCAGCCCGTCCCTCCGTTCAGGGTCCCTGACTTCCCACAACAACTGGTCTCTAGAAAAATCTAAAGGATAGTATTTTTATAACTTTGGAGTAGGAGTGGTCTTCCTAAGGATGGTGCAAAGCCTAGAAGCCATAAGGAAAACCTTCATAAAATTCATTATCTGATAAAAAGTATTGGCATAGCAACCACTATAAGCAAAACAAACAGATTACAGACCAGAAAAATATATTTGAACTTTATGTTATATATTAAGGATTAACTTTCCTAATACAAAAAGAACTCCTATGAACCAATAAGGAAAAGAACAGGAACTCTGTAAGAAAATAATTGAAAGACATAAACAATTTGTATAAAAGAAAATAGTGGCACCAGACGCTGTGGCTCAAGCCTGTAATCCCAGCACTTTGGGAGGCTGAGGCTGGTGGATCACAAGGTCAGGTGTTCGAGACCAGCCTGGCCAACATGGTGAAACCCTGTCTCTCCTAAAAATACAAAAATTAGCTGGGCATGGTGGCGCTTGCCTATAATCCCAGCTACTCAAGAGGCTGAGGCAGGAGAATCGCTTGAACCCAGGAAGCGGAGGTTGCAGTGAGCCGAGATCGTGCCACTGCACTCCAGCCTGGGCGACAGAGTGAGAGTCCGTCTCAAAAAAGAAAAAAAAAAAAAAGACACATGGAAAATCCTTGCTCTTATGCATGATTGAAAAAAATACTAATTAAATCACACTGAAATTAACCATTTTTTGCCTATCTAGGATTGACAAAGATAAAACATTTTGCAGACGGATCATGTTAGGGAAGATACAGGAAAACAACCCACTCACTTGTAAATACGTTGCTTTGCCAATATCTTAATGATTCAGATGATCTTGCTTGATCCAACAATTCCACTTACAGAAATTTATCCTTAGCTGTACTCATGCAGGTAGATATTCACTGTGTACTGTTCGTAATAGCATGAGAATGTCTTATCCGTGGGTGCTGTTGAAATGAAGTGTATTGCATTCATGTCGTGGAATAGTACACAGCCACAAAAAGAGAACGAAGCTAACTAAAAACCATTTAGCAGATACCTGTCCCCCGCCTTTTAAAAAAAGAACACTTTATTGTGATTAGAATACTCACCAGGAGACCTACCCTCTTAACAAACTTTCCAGTGTATAATACAGTATTGTTGGCCATAGGTACAATGTTGTACAGCAGATCTTTAGAGCTGCTTAATTTATGTAGTGGACTCCTGATCTCGTTAGAACCTGTAAACTGAAGTCTTTCTTCCCAAGGCTACTGCTTCACTTCACCTGATACACCTTTCTTGGCTGAGTTTGCTTAACTGAGCTTTTTGTGATTGTTTTGCCAGCATGGGGAGGACCTACTATATTTGGGACTCTATGGAAAGAATATTCAGAGGAATTATATGCCTTTAAAGGCTGCCTGTTAACAAAGGGTTAAATAATTTAGGCATTAGATGAATTGGGGGCCCTGCCAAACAAGTGTGGCTGAAGTCTGTCCTTTCCTGAACATTCATATAACAAAACCCCACCTCCTGTTTGTCCCCACATTCTCTCTCCTCTTAAGGATCATTGTTCTCTTGTGGCATTAAAAAAAAAAAAAAAAAAAAGTGAAATTGAGCCGTCATCAGACAGGTAATGAAATCCTGAGTGATGAAGAATTTCTTTTCTTTTTTTTTTCTGAGACAGAGTCTCACTGTGTTGCCAGGCTGGAGTGCAGTGGAGGCGTGATCTCAGCTCACTGCAGCCTCTGCCTCCTGGGTTCAAGCGATTCTCCTGTCTCAGCCTCCCAAGTAGCTGGGGAGGCTACAGGCACATGCCACCACCCCATCTAATTTTTGCATTTTTTTTTTTTTTTTTTTGAGACGGAGTCTCGCTCTGTCGCCCAGGCTGGAGTGCAGTGGCGCGATCTCGGCTCACTGCAAGCTCCGCCTCCCGGGTTCACGCCATTCTCCTGCCTCAGCCTCCCGAGTAGCTGGGACTACAGACGCCCACAACCGCGCCCGGCTAATTTTTTGTATTTTTAGTAGAGACGGGGTTTCACCGTGGTCTCGATCTCCTGACCTTGTGATCCGCCCGCCTCGGCCTCCCAAAGTGCTGGGATTACAGGCGTGAGCCACCGCGCCCGGCCCATAATTTTTGCATTTTTAGTAGAGATGGGGTTTCCCCGTGTTGGCCAGGCTGGTCTCGAACTCCTGACCTCAGGTGATCCTCCCACCTCGGTCTCCTTTCAAAGTGCCGGGATTACAGGTGTGAGCCGCCACGCCTGGCCCAAGAACCTGAATTTTTGACAGGTAACAAATACCATTTTCTTTTTTAAAAAGTTATTCCTTTTTAATTTTGTTAGACTGAAATGGCTTGTCTGTCAATGTATTTTCAACGGGTAGTTCATTCTTGTAAAGGACATAATGAGTCTACTGTTCAATTTTTTTTTTTTTTTTGAGATGGAGTCTTACTCTGTCACCCAGGCTGGAGTGCAGTGGTGTTATCTCAGCTCACTGCAACCTCTGCTTTCATTCAAACGATTCTCCTGCCTCAGCCTCCCGAGTAGCTGGGATTATAGGAATGTGCCACCATGCCTAGCTTAATTTTTTGTATTTTTAGTAGACGGGGTTTTACCGTGTTAGCCAGGCTGGCAATATTTTTATATTATGACTAAGTATAATGTGGGTCCTGTGTGGCTTGTTTAAAATACATTGCTCTGAAACCCTTGGGCTTTTAGTTGTTATATTGACTTGTGAATTTGCTGAGATTTAGCAACTATTTCCGTAGTATATGCAGTTCCCTTTTTTTCTAGTGGCTTTCAGTTTCATAGGTGAGTGTCAAGAACATAGCCTGTGAACTGCATGGGATTCTGCCTAAAGTATTTTAAGAAAAAAGAACAGGCCGGGCGTGGTGGCTCATGCCTGTAATCCCAGCACTTTGGGAGACTGAGGCGGGCCGATCACTTGAGGTCAGAGTTTGAGACCAGCCTGGCCAACAGGTGAAAGAAACCCTGTCTCTACTGAAAATACAAAAATTAGCCGTGTGTAGTGGCACATGCCAGTAGTCCCAGCTACTCGGGAAATTGAGGCATGAGAATCACTTGAACCCGGAAGGCAGAGGTTGCAGTGAACTGAGATTGCACCACTGCACTTCAGCCTGAGTGACCAAATGAGAGTCTGTCTCAAAAAAAAAAAAAAAAAAAGATAACCAAGGAAGGGACTAGAAAGCAGATTACAATAGCAGGAAAAAGAATAAAAATAGAAGCCATCTGTAGTGAAAATAGTTCACCAAAAAGAATTAGAAAAGCAATTTAAACAAAATGTATTAATTGGATTGGTCAGGAGTAAATAATGAATTTGTATGTTTGGGTGCACAGAAAACCCTGTAGATGTGATCATAGGAATATTTGTTTAAAAGAGTTGAACATAGGAACAAAGGCATTTTTCTAGATAACTATAATGCCATTATCATACCCTAGAAATTTAACTTTATACAGTACATTATCTAGTAAACAGGGTCACATTAATGTATCCCCATTTGTCCCAAAAGTGTTACAGCTTTTTAAAAAAATCACAAAATATGGCCGAGTGTGGTGGCTTACGCCTGTAATCCCAGCTACTTGGGAGGCTGAGGCAGGAGAATGATGTGAACCTGGGAGGCGGAAGTTGCAGTGAGCTAAGGTTGCGCCACTGCACTTCCAGCCTGGGCGACAGCGAGACTCCATCTCAAAAAAAAAAAAAAATTACAAAATACTTGATAATGTTTTAAAACTGCAAAATAGTTAATATAATACAAAATCAAGTGAATTTATATTTTCTATTAGAAAAGCAGTTTTAAAGGGGGTGCTTTCTTTTATGTAAATAAAATTGAAGCTGACAAATTTGAGATTTTTATATTTTTATCAAATTTATATTTAGAAGGTGTCTTTTGCAACTTATTTGCTTAAATTATACGTGGAGTTGACCAGGTGCGATGGCTCACACCTGTAATCCCAGCACTTTGGGAGGCTGAGGCAGGCGGATCATGAGGTCAGGAGATCGAGACCATCCTGGCTAACACCCCGTCTCTACTAAACAAAATACAAAAATTAGCCGGGTGTGGTGGCGGGCACCTGTAGTCCCAGCTACTTGGGAGGCTGAGGCAGGAGAATGGCGTGAACCTGGGAGGTGGAGCTTGCAGTGAGCTGAGATTGCGCCACTGCACTCTAGCCTGGGAGACAGAGTGAGACTCCATCTCAAAAAAAAAAAGAAAAAAAAAAAAAAAAGAAATTATACCTAGAGTAAAAAAAAAGAGATCGCATTTCAGTGCAGCAGATGACAGTTTTGGATTCTTGGTCTAGCTTAATTAGTAAATTGGCTTAGAATCACATGATTTCAGATCTGAAAGCAACCCAGGATTTTCCAGAAACCCAGGGTTATGGATGGGAACAATGAATCATTGGTGTGATTACATTATCCTTTAACCGTAATGGGTTTGCCTTGCATTAAGTGACCAGAGGGAAAGAAAGCACCTGTTCCTTAACTCTTGTGGCATTTCAACAGTCATCTTCCCTGGGCTTGTGCCAGTGGGGAAAACAAATGACAAACCGTAGTTCTGTTTGTTGGTTTTAAGCCTAATAATAATAATTAATGGCAGCAATTACTATGTGCTTGTTATGAGCCAGGCTTTAGGCCAGGTGTTTTATACATATTAACTTCTTTGTACCTTGTAATAATTACCTAGAATTAGGTTCTGTTGTTGATCACTGTTTTATAGATGAGGATACCGAGGTGTACAGAGGCTAAGCAGGTGGACCAGGGTCACTTAGCCGGATTTGAGCCCAGGGTGGATGAACACTGGGCAGCCTGTGCTTCATCAGTGCAGTGCCCTAAGCTGCTGAGTATTTCTGGGCACTTTTTTCCTCCATTTATTCATGCTGTCTGTGCGAATGTGTATGGAAAACCCATTTTGTGCCTGATACTACTAAGATTGAGGCCAGAGATGCTAAATAAACAAGAATAGTGAGGAGCCATGCAATTTGTAATTTACGGTTTGGTGGGGCACAGACATTAATTCAGTATTTACCCGAATAAGGGTAATGATATTTTTATTCTCAGAATAATCTTTTATTGTTATGATCAGAGTTACAGAGGAAGATGATGGTACAAGGGAAGCTACCTAGGGAGAGCTGACCTTGTCGGAGGGAGTGAGGGCAAGTGCCCTGGGTAGTGAGGTTGTAACCAAGTTCTGAAAAGTGAGTAGTGTTAACTAGTGACAGATGGATTTGAATTCTAGCATTGCCCTTGAGCACGTTGGTCACTTTGTGGTGATAACCTTGAACAGGTTACTTTACCTCTCTAAGCCTTAGTATCTTCATCTGTAAAATGGGTGATTGTGAGAATTAAGAACATACAACATACGCAGCACAAGGCCGACACGTAGTCATCAGTAGTTTCAGTTTTTATTACCGTTTGTATTTTCTGTTCATTTTACTGAGAACTTAGAAGAGACAGTTATTTAAGTCTCTTACTCTGTAGCAAGGGCCACTAAATACCTGGGAATAATTAACTTGGAAAATGGAAGCCTGAATGAATATATATTTAATAGTGATCTTCTTTTTTTTTTTATTTTTTATTTTTTAGACAGAGTCTTGCTCTGTTGCCCCAGCTGGAGTGCAGTGGCACGATCTCGGCTCACTGGAACCTCTGTCTCCAGGGTTCAAGCAATTCTCCTGCCTCAGCCTCCTGCATCGCTTTGAGATTAAAGGTGCACACCACCACGCCCAGATAATTTTTGTATTTTTAGTAGAGACAGGGTTTCACCATGTTGGCCAGGCTGGTCTCAAACTCTTGACCTTGTGATCTGCCTGCCTCGGCCTCTCAAAGTGCTGGGATTACAGGTGTGAGCCACCACGCCCGGCTTTCATGGTGATCTTCTAATAGGCCAAATGTCCTCAGTGTCTAGGATATGGGAAAGGCCTTTATGGGACTGTTGGTTTTTTTTTTTTTTTTTGAGACGGAGTCTCGCTCTGTCGCCCAGGCTGGAGTGCAGTGGTGCGATCTCGGCTCACTGCAAGCTCCGCCTCCCGGGTTCATGCCATTCTCCAGCCTCAGCCTCCCGAGTAGCTGGGACTACAGGCGCCCACAACCGCGCCCGGCTAATTTTTTGTATTTTTAGTAGAGACGGGGTTTCACCGTGGTCTCGATCTCCTGACCTTGTGATCCGCCCGCCTCGGCCTCCCAAAGTGCTGGGATTACAGGCGTGAGCCACCGCGCCCGGCCGGGACTGTTGGTTTGAAGACACATTCAGAGTGGAGCTTATTTGAAAGCAATTGGAGTATGTCCGAAATATACTAGAATTTTAAGACGCAAGTGTTAGATCACATCTCCTACATTTCTGATGGTGGTCAATCTTGAATAGCCAGGCTAATGCATATTTCCTGTGCCAATGGCCATAGACTACTTGCCCAGTGATTTTTTTTTTTTTTTTTTTTTTTTTGCCACAGTGTTTGCAGGTATATATGGTTATTTCTTATAGCTAAGTGTGCAGGGATCCTTATGCATCCTTTGAGAAAGGCGAGTCTTGCTTTTGTCTCTCTGGTCTGTGAAGATGTACGTGTATATGCAGATATCCAGTCCAGCTTTTTTATTGGAACAATACCGTTTTTTTGCACCTTCTGTTGTTCTTATATTTTGAAGAAAAAAGTACCACAATTCAGCCAGTGGTCGTACTTATTTATTATTGTTGTTGTTGTTGTTATTATTATTATTTGAGAGAGGGTTTCACTCTGTTGCCCAGGTTGGAGTGCAATGGTGAGATCATGGCGCACTGAGATCATGGCGCACTGCAGTCTCTGCCTCCTGGGCTTAAGCAGTCTTCCCATCTCAGTGTCCCAGGTAGCTGGGACTACAGGTGCCTGCCAAAAAAATGCTTGGCTAATTTTTTTGTTTTTTGTAGATACGGGGTTTTGCCATGTTGCCCAGGCTGGTTTTGAACTTCAGAGCTCAAGTGATCTGTTCGCTTTGGCCTCCCAAAGTGCTGGGATTACAGGCATGAGCCACTGTGCCCAACCCATACTTAATTTTTCTTGTACACTTGCTAAGTGGTTTAAGTACATTATCTGATTTAATCATTCTAGTAGCCCTATGAAAGAGGCACTTTTTCTCCACGTGAGATCCCTTTATCTCCACGAGAAAATTGAAGCTGTAGCAGAGAGGTTAAGTAACTTGTTCAAGGTCACACACCCATGAGTGGCACAGTTGGGGATTTGAACCCAGATGTGAATGACTCCAAACGTGAACTCTAAACACTTTGATACTGCCTTTCTCTTTTTTTTTTTTTTTGAGACGGAGTCTCGCTCTGTTGCCCAGGCTGGAGTGCAGTGGCTGGATCTCAGCTCACTGCAAGCTCCTCCTCCCAGGTTTACGCCATTCTCCTGCCTCAGCCTCCCGAGTAGCTGGGACTACAGGCGCCCGCCACCTCGCCTGGCTAGTTTTTTGTATTTTTTTAGTAGAGACGGGGTTTCACCGTGTTAGCCAGGATGGTCTCGATCTCCTGACCTCGTGATCCGCCCATCTCGGCCTCCCAAAGTGCTGGGATTACAGGCTTGAGCCACTGCGCCCAGCGATATTGCCTTTCAAGCTAGTTATTGAAGATGATCAAACCCCTGTGTCAGTGGAGGAAGGGGAGTCTGTGTCAAGAGATTTATTATACTTCTGTGGTCGTAAGAGTGGCTTATAAACGATGTCATGTCTGAAAAGCATTGGGAAGCTTGTTGAATTTAGATTAGATTTATTCACTGAATCAGTAGATGTAGATATTTTAGTAGTGTCTTTCTAGGCTATTATCTCCTCTTTGAGGAACTCTGGTATATAACAACTGAAAATTAAATATGCTTATGAAATGTTAGGAGTTTATGTTTAAAATAGCATTTTTATTTCTTCCTCATTCATGCCATTTGTCTTCCTCAGCTTCTATGTTAACAGCTTTGCCATTTTCAGGTCAACTACTGTTTGTTGCCTTAAATCTATCTGGGAGCTGCTTCAAATCCATTTGGAAGCAAGGGGAGGATACATTATAAATAAATGATACGTTCAGAGATGGGTGGAGTTGGAAAGAAGTATCAGTGAGACCGAAGGCCAGTAAAGCTTTTGTCTGTCAGCATCTGATACCACCACAAACATATTGGGCTGGGCTTAGCTTGCTTCTAGACCATCTGGACTTATCTTCAGCTGAGCTAAACCTAGGAAAAAAGAAAAAAAAAAAAAAAAAAAAAATTTGGATTTGCTCTGCAGTTCTTATTTTGTTTTTCTTCTAATGCAAACCCTGCTTCAAAAATTAAGTGTTGATTTTGACTGATGATAACTAAACAAAAATACAACCTGATATGCTAGCTAATGCGGGGGGAAATGAAAAAGCCTCAGAGAGAAGGAGTCAAGTGTTCACTTCTCCAGGACGTTTCCTTCTCTAGTATTGGTTTTTCCTAATTCAGCAAAAGAGGAAGAAAGGAGTGTGGGGCTCTTCTTTATTTTATATATCTATATGTATATGTTACTTGTATTTATATATTTGTTTATATTTTTAATTAATTAATTAATTTTGAGACAGAGTCTTGCTCTGTTGCCCAGGCTGGAGTGCAATGGCGCAGTCTTGGCTCACTGCAACCTCTACCTCCCGGGTTCAAGTGATTCTCCTGCCTTAGCCTCTCGAGTAGCTGGGATTACAGGTGCTGGCCAGCACAACCGACTAGTTTTCGTATTTTTAGTAGAGACAGGGTTTCACCTTGTTGGCAGGCTGGTCCCGAACTCTTGACCTCAAGTGATCTGCCCGCCTCGCCCTCCCAAAGTGTTGAGATTACAGGTGTGAGCCTCTGCTCCCGGCCTATATTTTTAAATCACAAAAATAATATATACAAAAAAGTTGTTAATCCTGGAATGTACAAAGTGAAAAAAATGAAAGCTCCCCTCCCCCATCCCACTTCTGTTTACCTTGGCATATATTTTCTGGAGTCGTCTTCTTTTTTTTAATTTATTTTATTTTATTTTTTGAGATGGAGTCTCACTTTGTTGCCCGGGCTGGATGCAGTGGTACGATCTTGGCTCACTGCAACCTCTGCTTCCCAGGTCCAAGTGATTCTCCTGCCTCAGCCTCCCGAGTAGCTGGGACTACAGGCACCTGCCACCATGCCTAGCTAATTTTTGTATTTTTACTAGAGACGGGGGTTTCACCATATTGGCCAGGCTGGTCTTGAACTCCTGACCTTGTGATCCGCCTGCCTTGGCCCCCCAAAGTGTTGGGATTACAGGCGTGAGCCACTGCGCCCAGCCTGGAATCATCTTCTATGCATACAAGTGTGTATACACATATGTACACACTTAATGGAATCGTACTGCATATTGTTCAGCCATTTGCTGTTTCCTGTTTGTGCATCATGGACATCTCTCTATCTCAGCATTTACAGATTCACCTCTTGCCTTTGAACTACAAGGTATTCCATGACTACATCCTACTTTATTTAATCATTTCCTTACTAACGGACATTTGGGTTATCTCACCTCTTCCAGTTATAAACATGGCTCAGTGAGCAGCTGACACATGTGGCTTTGCCTCTGGGTGCTGATCTTTCTGAAGGATACCTGCCTGGAGGTAGGGATGCTGAACCAAAGGTTATATGAACTCTGGACTTGTCAGTAGCCCTGTGTTCGGATCAGGGTGAAAGTGTGAACACTGGCCTGTTTCAGATGGAGTCATTTCTTCTTGTGGCCATTTTCTGTTTCCACAAGGCAGGCAGAGTAGCATGGAGCTCACAGCCCCATGTGTAGGCAGAGTTATTTGATGGGGATGACAATTTCTGCCTATTTCATCCTTTTGAAATGTATAAAGGTAAAAGCTTTTTCTCTTGAATCTTGCTTCATTCCAGATGTACTCACAGAGAACTCTAATATGTTAAGTCTGCTCCTGGAATAAAGGCAGTCTTGGTTTTCCTTCCCACTCCCCAAGTTCATTCGTTTTCCTTCTGGATATTTTGTTCGTCTTTGGAGTTTGATTTACTGACAGGATCACAAGATTAGCTTTCTTTGAAGAAGACTCCTGCTGGCTTTGTTTAATTTGGTCAGTGTTGAGCCCTTCCCACTGAGCTCCTTCCTGGCCTGCCTGCCTTGGCCATGTGTTCCTTTCCAGGTTAGGTGCACTGCAGACCCTGGATGTAATGACTTGAGCACTGACAGCTTCCCAAGGTTTTGTTCAGGCAGGAAATGAATCACGTACCAGGAGGGAGTGAATGAACCCCTGCTGACTGCTGGACACCCTCCTTACTTCATTATCTTCTCCATCAGGGACTGAGCAAATCATTAAATTTTTTCACTTTACCACTTTTTTTTTTTCCTTAAGAGTTGGGGTCTTGCTGTGTTGCCCAGGCTGGCCTCAAGATATCCTCCTGAGTCTCAGCCTTCTGAGTAGCTGGAACTACAGGCACATGCCACTGTGCCTGGCTCCCAAATGGTTTTAACATTGGGCTGTGATACATATTAGGCCACAGCTTACCTTTGTCAGCTGCATTGCTCATGCCACTCTCCCATGCCTTTATTCCCCAAGTCCTTACTACCCTTCTTCCCACCATGGCAGACATCACTAATTGATCATGTTATTTTGAACATGATCCAGTGAGCCAGACAAGCCCTTGGGATCTTTCTTGATACCCCAGGCAGCCCGTCCTACCAGGTTGGAGTTGGTACAACTAAGGGCCTGGGAAAACCCTTCCAGGGTTCATACTTGAGAGGGTTTTTGGGGAATGCTGAGTGGTACCCAGATTTGTGGAATTCTTGGATTACTAAAATGTAAAAAAGAATGTTGGGAGTCTTGCACATGATTGCTAGGTTTTTGCTCTTTATATAAAAGGCATTGACACCTCCCCAAACCTGTCAGATCTACTCTGCCATTTTATAAAAGAAGAAATATTTTGTCACCCTCCCAAAATAAGAAAGACATAATCTCAGGATAAAGGGAAGTCCTTTAAATTGAGAGATTCTAGCTACATAAAAAGTCCAGTGCATCGTCTTTCTTTTTCCCAATTTGTTATTAAACAATTGGTTATAGACCTAAGTACCATTTAGGAACCCATATCGTAAGTTTCAGACTGCCAGAGGTTTTTTCTTTATATCTTTACAAAGCCAAAATTTAATTCCTTGAATCCACGTGATACTGCTTATTGGTGTTGATGATGTGTACTCAGATGAACATTTTATTTTATTATTTCCACTTAATAGTACAAAATGGTCATTTTGCAGAATAAACAAAAAAGGTTTTGTATTCTTGGAGGATGGAATAAAGATCTGTTGTCTTAGTGACTCTCTTGTCCAGCATTGGCTCATTCATTCTGCAGTTATTCATTGCCCACCTGTGATTATGTGCCGAGCACTGGGGCGCCGCAGTGAAAAGCAAATGTCTGTACCCTCTTGGAGCTCACAGTACAGGAAAAATAATTGAAAACAGATACATAGTATAGATTCAGGTTGTGTTAAGTGCTGTTGAGAAGATAAAATAGCAGACTGGGCATGGTGGCTCATGACTGTAATCTCAGCACTTTGGGAGTTCAAGGCAGAAGGATCACTTAGGCCCAGGAGTTCAAGACTAGCCTGGGCAACATAGTGAGATCTTGTCTCCACAAAAAATAACAAAAATTAGCCAAGTGTGGTGGTGTGAGCCTGTAGTCCCAGCTACTTGGGAGGCTGAGGTGGGAGGATCACTTGAGCCTGGGAGGTGGAGGTTGCAGTGAGCCAGGATCACGCCACTGCACTCCAGCCTGGGTGAGAGAGTGAGATCCTGTCTCAAAACAAAATAAAAATAAAAAAATAGTGTAAATTGGAAGGAGATTGAATTAGGGGAAAAACGAGTTATGGTTTTGTAGCAAAGGTGACTTTGGAAACATGAGCTGAGGATACAGCCAGAAAAAAGTCTAGGGAAAAAGTATTCCAAGAAGAGGGCATAGTAGATGTGAAGGCCCTGTCATGAGATGCGCTTGGCGTGTGTGAGGGACAGAGAGAAGCTGTGGCAGCAGAACATAGACGAGAGGAGGAGAGTGGATGGAGGTGCCCAGGAGGTGGCAGGAGTGGTGGGGGAAGCAGGGCCTTGTTAGTCATGGCAGGGGATTTACTGTTTATTTCTTTTGCAGTGGGAAGCCATTGGAGGGCTTTATGTAGGAAGGGGTTTTGATCTGATTTTTACATTGAGAAGATCACTCTAAGTGCATGGTGAATGGATTGTGTGGGGCAAGACTGCAGAGTCACTAGGAGACTGTCTTAGCAGTCTGGCTGATGGATGGTGGTCACCAGGAGTAGGGTTTCAGCAATAAAGTTGGCGATGAGATTTAGGATACATTTGGAAGTAGTGCCAACAGGACATGTATCTCCAGATAGCACCTACCATGGTGCGTGAAGCCAATGAGTGCTCCATAAATACGGGCTGAATGAGGGAATCCAGTTGGTCTAGAATGTAACAGAGGACTGCCCTGTTCATGAAAGGAATTTGTAAAATTTCCTTCTAATAGAAATCATTTTTTTGTCACACCCTCACTTAGGTTGAAATTTCTCTTGAAGTTTATATACTGGTCCTGTAGGTACCTCACAAATACACTTTCTTTAAAATTCCCCAAGTCCTTACTACCCTCCTTCCCACCATGGCAGACCTGAATGCTCAACAATACAGGTAAGGTAACATCCGCGCCGTCGAATAAGATAACCCCTTATCCAGAAACATGGATATTTTTGTTGTAATGAGATTGAAGAAGAGAAAATGTAGGCTTGTGAAAACACTTATGATTATATCAATAAAAAATATGTGTGTGAGAAAAACACTGTAGGGAAGTAAACCAAAATTGTGATAATGATTGTTTATTGTGGTGGTTTATGGTTAAGGTGACCAGGAATAATTTATTATGCAAATAACGACACGTTGTTTGTTTCTGAGGCGGGGTCTTACACTGTCACCCGGGCTGGAATGCAGTGGTGTGATCATGGCTCACTGTAGCCTCAATCCTTCTGTCTCACATGATCGTCCCACCTCAGCCTCCCAAGTAACTGGGACTACAGGTGCACATACCACACCTGGATAATTTTAAAATTGTTTTTGTAGAGATGAGGCCTCACTATGTTGCCCAGGCTGGTCTTGAACTCCAGGCCTCAAGTGATCCTCCTGCTTCGGCCTCCCAACATCTTGGGATTACAGGTGTGAGCCACCACGCCTGGCCTCAATCATAGCACTTCTGAGCACAGTTCAAATGACTGAGTGGGGAATTAAGGTACTATGAATAATTATACATACTGTGATGGCAAGAGAAAACCAAGACTGTCCTGAGCAACCTGGCCATATGGTCACCCTAGTTATGGGCAATATTTTACTTCTCTGTTTTTCAAACTTCCTGAATTATATTATTTAAACATTAATTTAAATTTAAAAATACATAAAAAGAATGATCTTGCTTTAGAATATTTGCTTTCAGAGGTCACAGAACATTTCTTTGGCTCTTTCACCAAGCACTTAAATGTCTCTTGCCTTTTGAAGTGGTAGGGATACCGTGGAGACATAGTGTCAGAGAATGGGTGGTCTCTGAGGATGGGGATAATCCAGCTGGGAGGCTTTGAAGCTGTGATCATCCCCCTCTGCCTTCCATCATTCTCATGAAAGAAGGGCCTAGCTTAGCACTTACAGACTCCAAGATGACTTTTTTCTGTAACTAATAAGATTAGGATCCTAGTAGGTTCAAAATGACCTAAGGGTTTGCTTAGATCACTTGACAGGCCTGTTCTCCTTTGCTTTTCCCAAAGCAGTGTTACAGTTAAAGGTTAGTTTGTGGGATCTGGCTTTGAATTTTTTTCTACTGAAGTTTGCCAAATATAATTTTTTTTTGTTTTTTTGAGATAGAGTCTCGCTCTGTCCCCCAGGCAGGAGTGCAGTGGCACGATCTTGGCCCACCACAATCTCCACCTCCCAGGTTCAAGCAATTCTCCTGCCTCAGCCTACTGAGTAGCTGGGACTACAGGTGCACACTATCATGCGCAGCTGATTTTTTTGTATTTTTGGTAGAGATGGGGTTTCACCATGTTGGCCAGGCTGGTCTTGAACTCCTGACTTCAAGTGATTCGCCCGCCTCGGCCTCCCAAAGTGCTGGGATTATAGGCGTGAGCCATAGCACCCAGCCATCAAATATAAATTTATATTTGATGGATTTGTGTGTAGCTTCCTGGTAATGGGGCATACAAGTAACAGTTTTATTGGCTCACATTTGAAGTATATGAAACAAAATTAGAGATTTTTTTTTTTTTTAGATGGAGTCTAGCTGTATTGCCCAGGCTGGAGTGCAATGGTGCGATCTCAGCTCACTGCAACTTCTGCTTCCTGGGTTCCAGCGATTCTCCTGCCTCAGCCTCCCAAGTAGCTGGTACTACAGGTGTGCACCACCACACCCGGCTAATTTTTGTATTTTTAGTAGAGACAGGGTTTTGCCATGTTGGCCAGGCTGGTCTCGAACTCCTGACCTCAGGTGATCACCCGCCTTGGTCCCCCAAAGTGATGGGATTACAGGCATGAGTCACCATGCCTGGCCAAAATTAGAGATTTTAAAAATATGTTATGAGTAGTCTTTTACAACTAAAACTGTATTAAAAGTAAATACTAAGGGGTTAGGGTGCTGATATTTATCTCTATGGACTGTGGGGGAGGTTATGCCATTTAGTTAATGATAAGACATTGAGCAAATTAGTTCTTCTCTTGCTTTTTTAGTTTTTCTACCTTCAAAATGGAGAGAACTAAATACCTTGGCTAAGAAAACAGTGAACACTTCCTTGTAACTGTTCACTACCTTGTGAAAGACAGAGGCACTTTAAATCTCAAATAAGTCGATCACGTGATCCTGGAATAGGTGCAGGAATTCTCCTGTCTGAGTCCATCGTTTCTCTGGAGCCTCATTTTCCTCTACCCTCCCCATCCCAGTCCAGTGAATCACCTCCTGATCCCACACATTGCTTGCACCTTCTGCCTCCCTACATGGGTCATATTGTACTCTGTACCTGGAACCCATGCCTCCCATATTACCTCCTTCATTAATGCAATGAAAAGGTTTAATGTTGGCCAACTGGGACACCAAAGCAAGGCTGCCTGGGTTCAAGTCCGAATTCTGTCACTTAATAGCTATATGACCTTTCACACATTACCTGTTAACTTTTCCATTTCTCTGTTTGCTTAACTGTGAAATGGGGATAATATTAGTACCTATCATTTTTGTTTTTGTTTTTTAAATTTCATTTTATTTGTGTATATTTTTTGAAAGAGATGAGGTCTCGCTGTGTTACCCAGGCTGGCCTTGAACTCCTCGGTTTAAGTGATCCTCCTGCCTCAGCCTCTCAAAGTTCTGGGATTACAGGCGTGAGCTACTGTGCCCAGATGAACTGACTATTTTTATAAGGATATATGTAAAGTGCTTAGAACAGCGATTATCCTTTATAAGCACTTTCTGTGTGTTATCTTTTTTTTTTTTAATTTAATTTTTTTTTTTTTTTTTTTTTTTTTGAGATGGAGTCTCGCTCTGTCACCCAGGCTGGAGTGCAGAGGTGTGATCTCAGCTCACTGCAACCTCTGCCTTCTGGGTTCAAGCAGTTCTTGTGCCTCATCCTCCAGAGTAGCTGGGATTACAGGTATGCGCCACCATCCCTGACTAATTTTTGTATTTTTAGTAGAGATGGGGTTTTGCCACGTTGGCTAGGCTGGTCTCGAACTCCTTACCTCAGGTGATCCACCTGCCTTGACCTCCCAAAGTGCTGAGATTACGGGTGTGAATCACTGCGCCAGGCTCCTGTTAATTATCTTTTGAAGTACGACCCTTCCAGTAAGCAAATGTCCACTAGCCAACACAGGATTTGTGGCCTACTGACCGAGGTTTGAGTCTGGACCCTGCTACTTTGTGTTAGATGACGTGGGACAGTTATTCTATTTCTTTGAATGTTAGTGTCTTCATCTGGAGTGCAAGAAGTACACTGTTTATGAAGTGCCTGGTTTAGTACTTGACAACTGGTAGATGCTCAGCAAATGTGAGTTTCCTTGGTTTGCATCTGCCTCCCTTTGTAACACCATGTTTGTTGCCTGATGCTTGTACCTGCTTGGTTGCATCGCCTCCATTAGGCTGAATATGTTTTAATTTTCTTTGTCTCTGCACATAAAAATTTGTTTTTTGGTTTATTCATTGATTTCATCACTCATTTCTTCATTTTATTCATTTATGCATTCTTTTTTTTTTTTTTCCGGAGACGGAGTCTCACTGTATCCCCCAGGCTGGAGTGCAGTGGCGCGATCTTGGCTCACTGCAAGCTCTGCCTCCCAAGTTCACACCATTCTCCTGCCTCAGCCTCCCGATTAGCTAGGACTGCAGGCGTCTGCCACCATGCCCGGCCAATTTTTTGTATTTTTAGTAGAGACGGGGTTTCACCGTGTTAGCCAGGATGGTCTTGATCTCCTGACCTTGTGATCCGCCCACTTTGGCCTCCCACAGTGCTGGGATTGCAGGCATGAGCCACCACACCTGGCCACATTCTTTTTCTTGTTTATTCAAAAATCATTTAGGTGAGCCACTTGCTAAGTATGTTGGGCCCTACCAACGGAATGTACCCTTCTTCCAGCTAGAGTCAAGAGTAGAACTGATGAGAGCTTGAACTAGGCCAGTGACACTGGAGGTTGAGAGACAGGAATGGACTTAGGAGGTGTTCAGAGAGAGCACTATAAGGGCTGGCTGACCAGTTGGGTTTGGAAAGGAATCAATGACAGTTTCCAAGATTCTTGCTTGAGCTACCATGTGGATGCTGACATCATTAATGAAAATGGGCAACACAGAATATAGTAGAATTGTCTAGGGTGTAGAAGGGCAGGGAGAAGGTATCATGTGGCCACCAGCCTGGTTTGGACACAGTAAGTTTGAGTTATGTGCAGAATGTCTGCGTGAAGAGACCACTAGGAGGTGGCTAGTCCACCCTCACAGGCAGTTCTGATTCTGGACACTTTTACACATGATATGGGAGTGGAAGTAGCCAAAGCAGAGAATGAGTGTAGAGTGGAAGGGAAGAGGGCTGCCAGTGGCCCATTGGGGAAGTGCCCTGATTAAAGTGGAAGGCGACAGGGAGTCTGTGGCTTCTGCTGAGAAGCCACATGTGACGCCTCACCACTGAAACTGCCCATGTGCCCCACCAAGAATATGCCACTGTCTGTGCACGTCAAGGCCAGCCCTTGGGTAGGCAGTACACAAATGAGGAGAATGCCTTGTTTCCCATCATGGGCCTCGTTGCAGGCCTCAGGCTGCATGGAATGTCTGTCTTCTTCTCCTGCAACACGTCTCACAAATAATTCTTCTTGAATACATGCTATGGTTCCTCTCTCCTTGTAGCTGCCCATCTTCATTTTTCTTCCCTCCACTGGATAAGCATAAGTGAGGAAACACGCCAATACCTCCTTCCCCTTGTACACACGTCCACTGCTGCTTCTCTGTCTGGACCTCCATCACCTCTGGCCTGCACCATTAGTCATCTCCAAACAGATCTCCCTGCTTCTACTTTGGCCCCCCTACAGTCTATGCCACACCCAGCAGCCAGAGGGATCCTGTTAAAACATAAGTCAGGTTAGGTCACGCACCTGCTGAAAGTGCCCCAGTGGCTTCCAGATTCCTCACTGTGGTCCACAGGCCTGGCGTGACCAGGCCCACGTCTCTTTCTCTGAGATCCTCTCCCTCATCCCTCACACTCCAGCACACTAGCTTCCTTCTGTTCTCCAGATATGCCAGGCTCTTTTGGCCTTGGCTTTGGCACATGCTGCCCACTCTTCCTGCAGTGTTCCTTCCCCAGACAGTTTTGTCCCTGGTTTCCTTTCTTCTGTCAGGTTTCAGCTCAAAAGTCGCCTCCTCTGAGAAGCCTTCCCTGACCACCCACATATGAAGTAGTCCTCACCAAGTCCTGGTAGTCACTCTCAAAAACATCACCCAGTTTTGTTTTTCTCATTAAGCTTGCTCATTATCTTGTTCTTTTATTTGCTTGCATGTTTACTTCGTATTCTCTCACTATTATGTAAGTGAAGACTGGTACTCAACAAATACTAGTTGAGTGAATTTGCCAGGGCTGTCGTCAGCACTGAGGTCAGAGGAGCCTGAGCTTGTTTGTTGGGGAAGGAAGAAGGGCCTAGTGAATAGGAAGAGGTTGGAGTTAAGTGTTGGGATAATTGATGGACCAAGGCCTTGGAAGAGGTAGGGGAAAAGATCCTGAAGATGGGGGAGTTTGGTGCTTTGAGACTAAGGGAAAGTGGGTGAATATATGGGTGGATTACGAGGAGGCAGAGGACCAAGATAAAGAACTACACCCGCTGGTCTTACTGTTTTGATGAAGTGGAAGGTACGGTTGTCAGCTGACTGAGGGAATAGAGAGTAGGGGGTAGGCAGAGGTGAGAGGCTGGAGGGCAGAGTAAAGGTCTGAAGCTGCTGGGATGAGTCTGCTGGGATCTTATCTCCTGAACCCTGGATTCCCACTCAACAAGTGTTAGTTTGCTTAGTTTGCATCCTCCTCCCTTTGTAATGTGGTGTTTGTTGCCCGATACCTTGTACCTGCTTGAGGTGCCTGCTTGAGGAACAAGGCATCAGGCAATAAACGCAGTATTACAAAGGGAGGAGGATGCAAACTGTAACCTGGTCATGGAGCCAGTCACAGAAGTGGTGGGATTTTTCTTCAGTGGTGGGTGACACAGGAGAGAAAATGGGGGAAACAAATGTTAGGTTGATCCAGGTTCAGGGCCCTGAGATACAAGTGGCTGGTGTGGCAGTGGGACAGCGAGCTGAGGGTGCAGAGGGAGGGAATGTGACACAGTGGAAGGACGGGAGGTCCAGAGGGAGATGGGAAGGGTGGGTGAGGGTTCTAGTGGTTTCATTCAAGTGGAATAGCCGCTTGGGTGAGAATGAGGAAGTGAGATCAGGAAGGGCAGGCCCTGGTGGTCAGAGGGAACTTCTAGCTTTACATTTCATGGCCGGGGCTGTGGCCACATGGGGGTTGATAAACAGAGGGTTAGGTAACAGGAAAGAAGGAGGTAGGCTAAGGAAAGAGCCCAGAATGTTAGGGCTTTACTCATGATCAAGGCTCTCCTTGTGGGAGGTCAGGAAAAAGTGGGGAAGTCAGTGTGGAGGGGTCAGCAAAGCCGCAGGCATGAGGAGCAGGAAGCTGGAGAGAAGCAGGTCTTGCTAGGAAATGAGGAGGAGGAGGTTGGTTTCATCTCTAGGTTCTAGGTACTTCTTGGTAGGTTATTGTCTGGAGATAACAGTGACCAGGACAATTTGGTTTTCTCCTGGTCCTGGGATAGAGGGGAGCACATGAGGATTGAGCAGCCGGTACTTGGGAGAGTTATCAGGGAGGGGCAGGTGGAGAAGCCAGGGTGAAGTTAAGATGAAGTTGCTGAAATGGGTTTGAATTGGGGCATTTGCAGCCCTGACTTGAGTTCCTGAGGCATAGTGGAAGGAAGGGTTAGAAGAGGAGAGGGCGAGCCGGGCCAGGCACAGTGGCTCACGCCTGTAATCCCAGCACTTTGGGAGGCCAAGGCGGGCGGATCATGAGGTCAGGATATAGAGAGCATCGTGGCTAATAAAGAGACCATTGTGGCTAACACAGTGAAACCCCGTCTCTACTAAAAATACAAAAAATTAGCCGGGCGTGGTGGCGGGCATCTGTAGTCCCAGCTACTCGGGAGGCTGAGGCAGGAGAGAATGGCGTGAACCCGGGAGGCGGAGCTTGCAGTGAGCTGAGATTGAGCCACTGCCCTCCAGCCTGGGTGACAGAGCTCTCCCCCACCTCCCCTCCCCGCCAAAAAAAAAAAAAAAAAAGGAAGAGGAGAGGGTGGAGGAAGGACAGAGTCAGATCCTGGTAGAGATGAGAGAACTCCAGAGGATGGATGTTGTTGGAGGCCCTTCAGCTTGGGCAGACATTGTGGCTTAGAGTAGGAGGGTGTTTTGGACATGAGGGTTGTGAATGAAATGGGTTAGGTCAGGCATAGTGGCATGCAGCTGTAGTCTCAGCTACTTGGGAGGCTGAGGCAGGAGAATCGCTTGAGCCCTGGAGTTCGAGACCAGGCTGGGCAACATAGCAAGACCTTTCTCTAAAAAACAGAACTAAGCTGAGCGTGGCGGCTCACATCTATAATCCCAATACTTTGGTAGGCCAAGGCAGGAGGATCCCTTGAGCCCTGAAATTCAAGACCAGCCTGGACAACAGAGCAAAACCTCGTCTCTACAAAAAAACTTAAAAATTATCTGGTCGTGGTAGTATGCACTTGTAGTCCCAGCTACTTGGAAGGCTGAGGTGGGAGGATTGCTTGAGCCTGGGAGGTTGAGGCTGCAGTGAGCTGTGATCACACCACTGCAGTGAAGCCTGTGTGGCAGAGTGAGACCTGTCTCCAATAAAAAAAGAGAACTAAAAAAAAAAAAAAAAAAAAAAAAAGATTTATTAGCATAAAGAAATGGGTTAGGCTTTGGGTTTCAGGTAGCATGTTTACAAAACAGCTTTATTGATATATGATCCACATACAGTACATTTACCCTTTTAAAATGTGCATACAGGCTGGGCGCAGTGGCTCACTCCTGTAATCTCAGCACTTCACGAGGCCAAGGCAGATGCATCACTTGAGCCCAGGAGTTCCAGACCAGTGTGGGCAACATGGTGAAACCCTGTCTCTACAAAAAATACAAAAATTAGCTAGGCATGGTGGCCCATGCCTGTAGTACCCCCAACTTGAGGGACTGTGGTAGGAGGATCACTTGGGCCTGGGAGGTTGAGGCTGCTGTGAGCTGTGTTCGTGACACTGCACTCCAGCCTGGGTGACAAAGCTAGACCGTGTCTCAAAAAAATAAATAAAATAAAATAAAATAAAATATAAATAAAATGCATATAACTCAGTGGTTTTCGGTATATTCACAGATATGTGCACCTATCACCACAGTCACTTTTAGAGTATTTTCATGACCTCAAAAAGCAACAACTCTGTACCCTTTGGCTGTCTCTCCCCTACCCACTAAGTTCTTCCTCCAGTCCCAGTCCTAGTCCCAACTGCAAGCAACCAGTAGTCTATGTTCCATCTCTGTACAAGTTTCTGTTCTGGACTTTCATGTGAATGGAGTCATATGATATGTGGGCTGTTGTGACTGGCTTCTTTCACTTATTGTAATGTTTTCAGGGTTTATCCAAGTTGTAACATGTATCAGAACTTCATTCCCTTATATTGTTGACTAGTAACTCCATTGAGTAGATATACCACATTTTGTTTGCCTGTTGATAAGCATTTGGATTGTTACTACTTTTTCGCTGTTATTAATTAAGATGCTATGAATAGTCATGTACAAGTTTTTATTTCTCTTGGATATATACCTCGGAGTAGAATTGCCAAGTCATAAGGTGACTACATGTTTAATTGTTTGAGAAACTGCCAGACTTTTCCCAAAGGCCTGCACAATTTTTTATTTCCCCCAGTGGTGTATGAAGGTTCTGATTTCTTTACCTTCTTGCCAGCATTTTTTATTATTTGACTTTTTAATTCTAACCAGACTAGTAGGAGTAGAGTGGTATCTTACCATGGTTTAGATTTGAATTTCTCCTGTGACTAATTATATCAAGCATCTTTTCATTTGCTTCTTCACCATTGGTATATCTTCCTTGGAGAAATTGTTCAGGATCCTTTGCTTGTTATTGAGTGGGGTAATTTGTGTTTTTATTATTAAGTCGTAAGAGTTCTTTATATAGTTTAGACACAGTCCCTTAGATATATGATATGCAAATATTTTCTCATTCCGTGGGTTGTCTCTGATGGTGGCATTTGAAGCACAGAAGTTTTAAATTTTTATGAAGTCTAATTTACCTATTTTTTTGTTGTTGCTTATGCTTTCGGTGCCATATCAAAGAATCCTTTGCCAAATCCAAGGCCATGGAGACTAACTGCTGTGTTTTCTTCTATAGTTTTTTGCTCTTACGAAATGGTATTTGATCCATTTTCAGTTAATTTTTGTATGTGGTATAAAGTAGGAGCTCAACTTCATTTTTTTGCCTGTGGCTATCTACTTGTCCCAGCACCATTTGTTGAAAGGATGATTCTTTCCCCATTGAGTGGTTTTGGTGCCCTTATTGGGGAAATCAGTTGACTACCCATAGGTTTATTTCTGGACTGTCAATTCTGTTCCTTTGATCTGTTTGTTTATACTTATGCCAGTACCACAATGCCTTGAGTGCCGTTGCTTTGTAGTAAGTTTTGAAATTGGGAAGTGGGAGCCCTCCTACTTTATTCTTCTTTTTCAGGATTGTTTTGGCTATTTGAAGTCTCTTGCAATTCCTGTGAGTTTTAAAATAGCTGGTCAGTTTGTACAGAGAAGTCATCTGGGATTCTGATAGTGATCGTGCTTGAATCCATAGATCACTTTGGGCAGTACTGCCATTTTAAGATGTTAAATTGTATTCCAGTTCATGAACATGGTATGTTTATTTTAATCTCTTAATTTTTTCCAACAATGTTTTGTGGTTTTCAGAGTATATATTTTGTACTTCTTTTGTTAAATGTAATTCTAGGTATTTTATTCTTTTGATGCTATATTTAGGTAGTACTTTGATGGGAAGTTGTGATAGTACTTCTTACTCTTATCAGGTGAAGGGGTAGAGTGAGTAGAATTGAAAAAACATTTTGTTGGCAGGAAAGAGGGCAGGGCATTTTCTGCTGTTATTCAGGAGGTTGTGTTCTCAGGTTTTTCACAATCCTGGGGCAAGGCATCGAGGAATACATCAGCTTTCAAAGAACTCCATGCACCCAGCTACCAATGATTTCCCCCTTTCCCCATCCTAATCCAAACCCTGTGTGGTGGTAAGGGATGACTGATGAGTGAGTAGCTGAAGATAGCTCTTGGTTAATAGAAAGGCAATCTGATTGGACTAATTAACACTAATATTTAAATCTCTAATACCACTCCCCCAGCTTCTGAGATTTATCTGATGTTCCAAAAGATCTTGGTAAAAGTGGGAAGTGGGAAAAATGCTTTTGGATTTGGCTTGGGAGGTCAAGACAGTTTTTTGGTTTTTGTCTTTTTAAACTTGCTATATCGTAGTTATATGTATTTTTGAGGTACATGTAGCATTTTGATACATCTGTACAACGTGTAATGATCAGATCAGAGTAACTGGGATATCCATCACCTCAAACATTTAAGGGCAGTTTTTGAAGAGAGAGGATGTCACAGTATGAGTTAGGAAGCACCTATGCCAGTGGTCATTTCCCTTCTCTCATGTCATTTTTCACAGCTTCTTTCCTTTTATTCTGTTTAGTAACTGGGATACTTCTTAGTGTGAGTACAAAGGGAGGTGGAGTCAGGGCTAACATGCATATGCAGGTATGTTTTCAGTGTCTCTGTCTCAGGTAGCACTTTTCCAAAATGACATTCAAATAATTGTGAGGTTAAACTTCAGTTTTTTTTGTTTGTTTGTTTCTTGGATTTTAAACCCTAAATTTGGCCTACTATCAAGTTCATGACCATAAGTGGAATTTCTATGTCATAGAGATTAGCAAGTTAGTGGTTTCTTTGATTTATGTCCTATGAATCAGTATTTTTTTAGATTGCTAATAAACTTTAAAAAAAGATGTGTTGTCATATCCTCTTTTTTTTCTTTTGTGATGAATGGTGGAAAAACTTAAATGCAATTTTATTTGTGTTTCTAACTTTAACTGAGTATCAGAGTTCTGCTGTTTTTCCATCTTGGTTTGCCTTTTCTAGTTCTAATCTGGGACTGAGGGAGACAGTTTGGGCCTGGTTTGCAGATGGTTCTGCTCGCTCTATGGGCCCTCCCCGAAAGTGTACGCCTGCCTGCCTTCAGCCCAGCTTTCATGTTTTGGTGCAGCTCTAATTTCTTTTTATTTTTGTTTGAGTTCCTTTGATTGCCCAAACTGGGGTCACCTTCAAGCCACCTTGAGTAAAGGGGTGCTTATGCTAAGGACACCGTGCATAGGGAACCTCAGAGATGCTGGACACTGAAGCCACTGGGAAAGTGGCCCCAGGCAGCCCTGCAGATTTGAGCAACAGAAGCTGGCTCCTGTGATTCAGCTTGCCTGGTGGCCAATTTCTGTGGCCTTTAGTATCTTTTATCTACATCATGGCTCATATTTACTTGTGTTATACGAGTATAACACAAGAACCTCTGGTCCCTCAGAACCCCAGCTGTGATGTCATTCTCTCTCCAGTTTCTCTTTCATCACTTTCCAGGCTCCATCCTTAAAGAACCACCAAATGTAGTAATATTTCCTAGTTCAAGTACCAGGAGGGAGCCATTGCCCAGCGCTTTCGTCTTTTTGTGCCAGGCTGTGCCCTAGGCACCCTCTAACCTGTTGACTGGCTTCTTTCGAGTCCGACATCCATTCCATCCCTGATCCTCCCTACTGTGTCTGGGGAGGGTCATGAGAGCTGGCTGCCCGTAGATCTGCCCTAGGAGCAGGACCTTGGTAGGCTCTTCCCAGCAAATCTGGGAGGGCCCTGGCACCACCACAGATGTGTCCAGTGCAGAGCCAAGGGCATAGGTAATATTGAGAGCAGATACGGGAAAACTTGGCACATAACATTGAATTTAAAATAACCTCACAGATGGAATATTCTTAAGAGATGAAAGTAAGGAGTCAGTGATTTTTTTATTTGAATAGAAAAATAGCTGAACATGTGGGAGGAAATGAAACAGTGAAATTAACTTGATTGCTGTTTGTTTTTTGTGGGGAGGGAATAATAAAAGTAACAGAGCACATTAGGTTTTACTTTCTTTTGAAAAACCTGTTTTGTTCTTAAACTTTAAAAGTAACAAATGCACTGTAATCTTTTGGGGAAATACAGAAAAAAAAAAGGAAGTAAAAATCAGTCATAATCCTATCACCCAGAAATGACCACTGTTAATTTTTTTTTTTTTTTTTTGAGACGGAGTCTTGCTGTGTCACCCAGGCTGGAGTGCAATGGCCAGATCTCGGCTCACTGCAAGCTCCGCCTCCCGGGTTCACGCCATTCTCCTGCCTCAGCCTCCCGAGTAGCTGGGACTACAGGCACCCGCCACCTCTCCCGGCTAGTTTTTTTGTATTTTTTAGTAGAGACGGGGTTTCACCGTGTTAGCCAGGATGGTCTCGATCTCCTGACCTCGTGATCCGCCCGTCTCGGCCTCCCAAAGTGCTGGGATTACAGGCTTGAGCCACCGCGCCCGGCCGACCACTGTTAATTTTTAACTTTGTTGTGTATAAGCTCCAGTTCTTAAATAAATAAGAAAAATATATATGTACTTTAAAAAATAACTTAATATTACTGTTTGAGGCCGGGCATAGTGGCTCATGCCTTTAATTCCAACACTTTGAGAGGCTGAAGTGGGTGGATGACTTGAGGTCAAGAGTTCAAGACCAGCCTGGCCAATATGGTGAAACTCCGTCTCTACTAAAAATACAAAAAAAATTAGCCAGGCTTGGTGTGCATGCCTGTAGTCCCACCTACTGGGGAGGCTGAGGCAGGAAAATCCCTTGAACCTAGGAGGTGGAGGTTGCAGTGAGCTGAGATTGTGCCATAGCACTCCAGCCTGGGCGACAGAGCGAGACTGTCTCAAAAAATAACAACAACAAAAAATCAACAATACTGTTTGAACAGCCCCGATCATTTAATATTCTTTTATAACAATTTATAATGGCTATGATGTAGTCTGTTATGCAGATGGAACATAATTCATTTTTTTTGACTCTGCTTATGGATGTTTAGGGTTCCATTTTCTTTGATTGTTTCTTAAAAAAACTACATTTTGAACATTCTTTCCTGTACAAATATTTTGCACATGTAGCACTGATTTTTTTTAGGTTGAGTTCCCAGAGGTCAAATTATTGAGTTAAAGAATATAAACAATTTATATTGTTGCTTTTGAAATATATGACCAAATTATCTTTCAGAAATATTGAAATAGCTCACATGCCTACCAACAGTAGTTAGTTCCCATTTCTCATGATCCTTGCCAGCAGTGGATATGATTAAATAAATTTCTAATTTTAAAGAAAAAAATACTGTACTTGTTTTTATTTGCACTTCTGTTAATAGCAAGATTAAACATTTAAGTAGATTATTGACCTTCTTTCAAAAACTTTATTTTTAATTGTGGTAAGAAACACATGAAATTTGCAGTCTTACCCATTTTTATTATTTTTTCACATGTACTAGTGTATAGATCTTACCAGTTTTTAAATGTACACTTCAGTAGCGTTAAGCGTATTCACATTGTTGTACAACAGATCTCTACATCTTTTTCATTCACAAACAAACTCTGTATCAGTACACAAGAATGTTCTATTTCCCCCTTAAATGCTCCATTTCCCCTTTCCTCTAGCCCTTGGCAACCACCATTCTACTTTCTGTCTCTATGAATTTAATTTCCTTGAAAACCTCATGTAACTGGAATAATAAAGGATTTGTCTTTTTATGATTGGATTATTTCATTTAGCATAATGTCCTTAAGGTTCATCCTCCTTTGTAGCATGTGGCAGAATTTCCTTCCTTTTTAAGGTTGAATGGGACCCATTGTATGGAGAGACCACGTTTTGCTCATCCATTACATTTCATTGATGGACACTTAGGTTACTTCCACCTCTTGGCTATTGTGAATAATACTGCTGTGGATGTGGACCCATAAATAGCTCTTTGAGAGCCTGCTTTCCGTTCTTTTGGATGGATATCTGGAAGTGGGATTCCTGGATCATGTGGTAGTTTTCTGTTTGTAATTTTTTGAGGAACGGCTATACTGTTTTCCGTAGCAGCTGCACCATTTTACATTGCTGCCAACAGAAGCGTTCTGATTTCTCCACATCCTCATCAGTGCTTTTTTGTTTTTTGTTTTTTTTGTTTCTTGGATGTATCCTAATGTAGCTATCCTAATGGGTGTGAGTTGATTTCTCATTGTGGATTAGTGATGTTGAGCATGTTTTCATATGTTTATTGGCCATTTGCATGTCATCTTTGGAGAAATGTCTATCAATTTCTTTGTACTTTTTTTCTTTTTTTTTGGTGAGACAGAGTCTCACTCTGTCACCCAGGCTGGAGTGCAGTGGCATGATCTTGGCTCACTGCAACCTCTGCCTCCCTGGCCCAAGCAGCTCTCCCACACCAGCCTCCCGAGTGGCCGGGACTTCAGGCACGTGTTACCATGTCTGGCTAATTTTTGTGTATTTTGTAGAGGTGGAATTGTAACCTCCCAATAAGTTCACCTTGCCTGCTGCCTAGACAGAGCCAATTTATCAAGACGGGAATTGCAATGGCAAAAGAGTAATTTACACAGACCCCGCTGTGTGGGAGACCAGAGTTGTTGTTGTTTTATTTCTTTTCTTTTTTTTTTTTGAGACTGAGTCTCGCTCTGTTGTCCAGGCTGGAGTGCAGTGGTGCAATCTCTGTTCATGCCATTCTCCTGCCTCAGCCTCTCAAGTAGCTGGGACTACAGGCACCCACCACCACACCTGGCTAATTTTTTGTGTTTTTAGTAGAGACGGGGTTTCACCATATTAGCCAGGATGGTCTCGATCTCTGACCTTGTGATCTGCCAGCCTCGGCCTCCCAAAGTGCTGGGATTACAGGCGTGAGCCACCGCTCCCAGCTGGATCAGAGTTTTTAAAGACAATTTGGTAGGTAGGAGCTTAGGAAGTAGGGAGTGCTGATTGGTCAGGTCGGAGATGGAATCATAGCAGGGTCAAAATGAGGTTTTCTTGCTGTCTTCTGTGCCTGGGTGGGATGGCAGAACTGGTTGAGCCAGATTACTACTCCGGGTGGTATCAGCTGATCCTTCGAGTGCAGTTGCAGGGACTGCTAAATATCTAAAGCACGGATCTTAGGTTTTACAATAACTGTGTTATCCCCAGGAGCAATTTGGGAAGGTTCAGACCCTTGGAGCCAGAGACTACATGACCCCTAAACTGTAATTTCTAATCTTGTAGCTAGTTTGTTAGTCCTGCCAAGGCAGACTGGAACCCAGGCAAGAAAGGGGTCTTTTCGGGAAAGGGCTGTTATCAATTTTATTTCAGAGTCAAACCATGAATTGATTTCCTTCCCAGAGTTAGTTCAGCTTTATGCCCAGGAATGAACAAGGACATCTTAAGGATTATAAGCAAGATGGAGTCAGTTAGGTCTGATTTCTTTCACTGCCATAATTTCCTCAGTTATAATTTCGCAGAGTCGGTTTCAGGATTTCGCCATGCTGCCCAGATTGGTCTCAAACTTTGAGCTCAAGTGATCCTCCCACCTCAGCATCCCAAAGTGCTGGGATTACAGGCATGTGCCCGGTCTTGCATATTTTTTAAATCAGATTTTTTATTTGTACAAATTTATGGGGTTCAAGTGCAATTTTGTTACATGCCAGGTTGCACAGTGGTGAAGTCAGGCATTTAGGGTACAGGTAGTTTTCATTGTTGTTGTTGAGCTTGATCTTTTTTTTTTTTTTTTTTTTTTTGATGGAGTGTCACTCTGTCACTCAGTCTGGAGTGCAGTGGCACGATCTCAGCTCACTGTGCAACCTCCGCCTCCCAGCTTTAAGCGATTCTCCTGCCTCAGCCTCCCGAGTAGCTGGGATTACAGGTGCCCACCACCATGCCTGGCTAATTTTTGTATTTTTAGTAGAAGCAGGGTTTCACCATATTGGCCAGGCTGGTGTCAAACTCCTGACCTTGTGATCTACCTGCCACGGCCTCCCAAAGTACTGGGATTACAGGCGTGAGCCACCGTACCTGGCCGATTTTTTTTTTTTTTTTTTTTTTTTTAATAAACAGTTGGTTCTGAGACTTTGATCCTGTCAAAAGAAGAAGTTACAAAAAATTTTGTTTAAAAATTAAATTGGCTTTTATTAGTGATTCATGAATCAGGGAGCACCTGATCTAAAGATTTAGAAAAAGTCTTTGCCATTTTTATTTTAAATCATGATATGAACCATACTTGTTATTTCTTATTTCATCATTTGAAAAAATATGTGATCCTTTCTCTTCACCTAGATAGTCCACAAACTTTTGGTCAGTAGTTTACTTATCAGTGAGATCTCCCATAGGCATATAGACCAAGCCTACTATTGCAAATGTTTTGGCCTGTTGACCTCAGAAAGGTATTATTAAGATATAGTATGTAAGTATTGAAGGCACAGTAGTGGCTTGCTCTGTAGTGGGGGTCTGCAAACTACTGCCACCAGTTTTTGTAGATAAAGTTTAACTGGAACCCAACCATGTTCATTCAGTTAGGCATCTGTGAGTGCCTTTTCACTATGCACTGCAGACTTGAGTCAGAGGTGCAGAGACCCTGTGGCTTTCAAAGCCTCAAATATTTACCGTCTGACCCTCTACACAAAAAGATTGCCGAGTGGTGCTTTATAGAATTTTATCTTTGCTTCATAGACATTTTGCATTTTATAGAAAAAATATTCTAGGGTAGAAAATAGAAGAAGCTTTCTCCTCGAGTTTTTGGTTTGGGCAGATCTGTGTACCGTGGTCTCAGGGCAGTGGGGTTGTGAAGAGACACACAAGTCTCTTAGATGAGTCTTCAGAACTGCCATGTTTCCCAGGAAGGGGATAACCCATGTGTCTGCTGCTTGTGTGTATCCAGCTGTAATGTTGC
Source organism: Macaca thibetana thibetana (assembly GCF_024542745.1). Lineage (NCBI taxonomy): Eukaryota > Metazoa > Chordata > Mammalia > Primates > Cercopithecidae > Macaca > Macaca thibetana. The sequence goes on from NC_065580.1 coordinate 96,800,779, forward strand.
CAGCAGGTTTGAGAAATCATTCCTGTTGTTTGATATGGTTGTGAGATTTTATCTTTTTTCATTTATTTTAGAGACAGAGTCTCACTGTGCTATCTAGGCTGGAGTGTAGTGGTGCAAATAGCTCACTGCAGCCTAACCTAGGCTGAAGGGATCCTCCCACCTTAGCCTCCTGAGTCATTAGGACTACAGGTGTGCACCACCATCCCTGGCTCATTTTTTGTTTTTAAATGAAAAGTTCAAATAATGTGGAAACCAAGCCACACCCAGCTTGATAGTGAGATTTAATAATTCTTGGAATGGGCAGGGTGCGGTGACTCGTACCTGTTTTCGAGCACTTTGGGAGGCTGAGGCAAGAGGATGGCTTGAGGCCAGGAGTTTGAGACCAGCCTGGGCAACATAGGGATATCCTGTCTCTACAAAAATGTAAAAAATTAGGCAAGGTGGCTTGTTCCTGTAGTCTCAGCTGCTAGGGAGGCTGAGGTGGGAGGATCACTTGAGCCTAGGAATCTGAGGCAATAGTGAGCTGTAATTGTGCCACTGCACACCAGCCTGAGTGACAATGAGACCCGGTTTCTAAAAAAATGAAATAAAATAAAAATAATAATTCTTACAATGAAGGTAAGAGAGAAGGAGAATGGGTGGCCATCTAGGTGTGATGGGGGTTCTTCATTGGTGGAGGAGAGAGAGAATACTCTGGAGACAGCCTATCACCGGGAGGCAGATATCCAGACTTGGCATAACAGTATTTCAGTGAGACAAGAATTTTCTATGTGCATTTTTTTTTTTGTTTTTTGAGATGGAGTCTCGCTCTGTTGACCAGGTCGGAATGCAGTGGCGCGATCTTGGCTTACTGCAACCTTGACTTCCCGGGTTCAAGCAGTTCTCCTGTCTCAGCCTCCCGAGTAGCTGTGTATGCCACCATGTCCGGCTAATTTTTGTATTCTCAGTAGAAACAGGGTTTCACCATATTGGTCAGGCTGGTCTTGAACTCCTGACCTCAAATGATCCACCTACTTCAGCCTCCCAAAGTGCTGGGAATACAGGCGTGAGCCACCACACCCAGCCCTCTATGTGCATTATTATGACAGACGCATAAGCTAGTCCGGGGAGTTTGGAAATCTATCTATACAAATCTAAAAATTTCCAACTCACCTAAAGGGCATAGTTTTGTCAGGGAGCAATTTCTTTCTTTTCTTTCTTCCTCCCTCCCTCCCTCCCTTCCTTCTTTCCTTTTGATGCAGTCTCGCTCTTGTTGCCAAGGCTGGAGTGCAATGGCACGATCTCGGCTCACTGCAATCTCCATCTCCGAAGTTCAAGTGATTCTCCTGCCTCAGCCTCCCGAGTAGCTGGGATTACAGGCATGCGCCACCACACCTGGCTGATTTTTGTATTTTTAGTAGAGACGGGGTTTCACCATGTTTGCCGGGCTGGTCTCAAACTCCTGACTTCAGGTGATCTGGCCACCTCAGCCTCCCAAAGTGTTGGGATTACAGGAGTGAGCCACTGCGCCTGGCCTCAGGGAGCAATTTTTGATTGGCAGCTTTAGTTTGCTAAATTATAGACAGTTGCCCTTTTATCTCAAACCATACAATTGTGCTATCATTGAATTTCCTTCTCCCCACCAGTAAATGCCATGGCAAGGTCTAGTACCAAATGATACTTTCTCTTGTGTTATAAAGGTAGCATCTTTTAATACATGTGAATTTGCTATTTATTTTACATGAAATAAAAATAATTTATGTCAAAATTATTATTTATTCTGAGAGCATTATGCTATTTACTGTATTTAAAATAATTATTACTTTAAAAAGTTTAATGTGTTACTAGAAAAATTCAGACAATATGGAAGTGTATAGAGGTTAGAAAATGAAATCATCTCCCCCTGCCCACCACCATTTTCACTGTACAGATTTACAGTATTAGAGGTTGACCATGATAGTTCACTGTGATGTTTTGGAACAACTTGTTGAAACTGGTTAAAACTGCTTTCAACTTTCTCAAGTTTCCTGTTTTCTTTTTTATTTTATTTTACTTTTATATTTTGAGACAGGGTCTCACTGTCACCTAGGCTGGAGTGCAGTGGCATGATCATGGCTCACCACAGCCTTGACCTCCTGGGCTCAAGCAGCCCTCCCACCTCAGCCTCCCAAGTAGCTGGGACCACAGGCGCATGCTACCATGCCCAGCTAATTTTTGTATTTTTTGTACAGACAGCATTTTGCCAGGTTATCCAGGCTGGTCTTGAACTCCTGGGCTCAAGTGATCTGCCCACCTCATCCTCCCAAAGTGCTGAGATTACAGGTGTGAGCCACTGGGGCCAGTTTCCTACTTCATAGTTGGACTTGGTCTATAGCATCTTAAAGTGGCCAATTATCAGACTCCTATTAGATAGAAGTGCAAAGTTCTGCCTGGCTGGGAAAAGCTTAAGCCCTTTGGGGAAAATTAAGACCCCAACTTTGAACCATTTGTTCACATTACAGAGTCTTGGAGGCAGCTTGTGGCATTGGAAGGCCACCCTAGGGAAGCAGACTGGCTTTGGTTGCAGTGAAACTTGAGCTTTCACACTCTTTCATAGTGTGACCTTGGGCACCTTAACCCCTCTGACCTTCCGCTTTCTTACTTGGGAAGTGGGGATATTCAAATCCTCACAGGACAGTTGTGGAGTTTAATTACACAAGGAAACACAGCTATACCCTGTTGGAGAAATTCAGTCAAATAGGAGAGACAGAGGGTATCTAAACATCATGATGCAAGCGAGGTTAATGGCACCAGGGGACTGCACAGCACGCGGTTGTGTAACGGGGCAGAGAACCTGGGAAGTGATTTCCTTGCAGAATCCTGGCAGAGGAGCGGGAGTTTGCTGGTAGCTGGAAAGGGTGAAAGTATGAGGGCAGAGGTTCAGCTGTGTGGAGCATGCGATGTGTGCGGGAATCATGGACAGATCCTGAGATGGTGGAACTCACCAGCTAACTTGGCTCTGGTGCAGGAATCCCATGATAACCGGACTTGAACCACTCCTCCTCCTGGCCTCCTCCCCTTGGCACGACCCAGGCCTTCTGTGTAGAGGGCCTTTTTTCTTTTGCTTTCCTGGCTATCTCACACCATCCTTTAGGCCTCAGCGGAAGTGCCATTTTCTCAGTAAACCCTCTCCACTCCCACTTAGTCCCTCCATTCTTTAAAATTTTGTTTTAAGTTGTAAAAAACACACGACCTAAAATGTACCATCTGGTCCATTTTTAGGTGTACAGTTCAGTGGCGTGAAGGATGCTCACATTGTTGTGCAGTTGATCTCCTGAACTCTTTTCATCTTGCACAACTGAAGCTCTGTACTCACTCAGCTGCCCCCCACCCCCTCTCCCTCCCATACTTGGCAGCCACCCTTCTACTTTCTGTCTCTGAATTTTTTTTTTTTTTGAGATGGGGTCTGTCACTCAAGCTGGAGTACAGTAGCACAATCTCAGCTAACTGCAACTTTTGCCTCCCAGGCTCAAGTGATCCTTCTACCTCAGCCTCCTGAGGAGCTGGGACCACAGGCGTGCCACCATACCCGGATAAGTTTTTATTTGTGGTAGAGATGGGGTTTTGCCCTGTTGGCCGGGCTGGTGGTCTTGAACTCCTGACCTCAGGTAGGCGATCTGCTTGCCTTGGCTGACCAAAGTGCTGGGATTACAGGTGTGAGCCACCGCACCCGGCCTTTGCCTCTGAATGTGACTGCCCTTGGTACTTCATATAAGTGGAATCATACGGTGTCTGTCTTTATGTGACTGACTTATTTCATTTGGCCTATGTCCTCCAGGTTTAGCCCTGTTGTGTGTTTTTCCATTCCTATCACACGGCGTCCTTTCCTGTCATTTCCACGTTATAATTAGGAAGTCGCCTCAAAAGCTCCAAGCCTGCTGTGTACTCTACCGTGTGTCCCGCTTCCACCCCAGCTCATGGCACGTAGCGGGAGCTCCACGAAGAGTGACCGAACAGAATCTCCAGTTCCAACCCCAGTCTGTCTTTCCAACCTAATCTCCACCAGTCAAGTCCCCTCTTGACTAGCTTCTTACAGCTGCGGCAATAAATTACCACAAACTTGATATTTGGAACCTCTTACAATTTGGGATGCTGGAAGTCCAAAATCCAGGTGGCAGCAGAGCCGTGCTCCCCTGCAGAGGCCCTAGGGGAGAATCCTGCCTTGCTTCTTCCAGCACCAGGGGCTCTGTGGCTGGGGGCTGCATCCCTCTCCCTCCTCCGTCTTTGTCTTCGCATGTTCTTCTGTGTGTGTGTCTCCTCTCTTTGTCTTATATGGGCACTTGCCATCAGATTTAGGGTTCACTCCAGTCATCCAGGATGATCTTACCTTGAGATTCTTAACTTAATTATATCTGCAAAGACCCTTTTTTCAAATAAAGTCACATTCACAGGTTCTGTGGATCGGGACATGGACATATCTTTATGGCAGCCACGATTCCACGCGACTGCACCCTCTGAGAACCCTGTCCCCCAGCTGATCTGGCCTGGTCACGATCTCTGGACCATAGGGCATGCTTTTCACCAGGCTCTGTGGGTGGTGGTGTTGCTCCCTTGGAGGTCCTGCTTTTCTTCCTTGAACACTGAGATCCCCTGCTCTCTCCTTCCCTCTCATGTGTCCTCTGACTGCTCTAGGGGAAAGGGACGTTCTTGGAAAGCTTCCTGCTGCTGCCTGGGTGTGGCTCACTCTCCCCTTCCAGAGGCTCTGTGGGGTCTTTCGTCTGTACCTCCACAGAGCCCTGGAGGCAGAGCTTGTGTTCTTGCTTCCCTGTGTTCCCTATGGTGCCAGAAACATGAGTATAGAGACTCTGGGAATACGTGTGGGGGATAATATGGACCCGGAAAGTGGGTTCAGACACATACTAATATTATCAAAGTGAAGACAAATAGTAGACCTGCAGTCATAGTCGCCCTCAGTTGTAAGAATACGTATGTGTGGATATAGGCAGGGGATTTAAATTTGCCTTTTGTTTTTGGCAGGGAGCAGGTGTTAAATCTAATGAGCTTACATACCAAGTGGGTTTAAAGAACAATTGACAACCCCAGAGACATGCAGGGCCTGGTGTCAAAGGACAGGCTGGCTGCACTGCTCAGAAGCTCAGAGTCAAGGTCCTGACTTTCCCCCGCTGAGGGCCATGCCATCTCTCGTGTGACCTCTGGAATAATTTAAATGTCACAGGAAGGGTCTGGTCCCAGAAGGTTTGAGCTTCCAGTAAAAGCGTCAGGGCTGCCTCTGGTGGTGGATCTCTCTGGGAGTCTTTTCCAGCCAGCATCCCCCTGCGCATGGCTTCTGCTCCCCAGCATCTCTAGCTTCCTTCCCGATTTGCTAAGGCTCCAGCCTCCGCCTGACTGGCTGGCCTTGCAGTTTGAAGGTCTGTCGTCATCCAGCTGCCTTGGACTTGTTGGGGTCCAGACTCCTCATCCCTGGTGTGGACTGATGTGCACCTTGGTCCTGCCAACAGGAGAGGGCAGCGTGGGAGGAGCAGAGGCTCACGTGTCAGGGACTGTGGGGTGGGGGGCTCTGTCAGGGGATTTTGGTGGGAGGCCATGAGCGGCAGATCCACTCCAGTTTGGAGGTTGCAAATCACCCATTGTGGATATCTTATTTTTCAGATTGATCGTGTCCTGTGCTGAAGATGTTTCCGGAACAACAGAAAGAGGTATGTCATCACAAATCCAAAAATAAATAACCCACATGTTTTGACTCACACGGGTTAGTTCTTCATTCGCGAACCATAAACCCATGGGTTGCTAGAGGAGGTTTCATGAAATAACAAAGGCCCACCCTCCTGTACCTGTTCCTCCACTCCCACCACTGGTCCCTGCATGGCCTTCATTTTGGGTTCCAGTGACTCAGCTGTGGAGCACATTCCCACCCACAGCTCGTGACTCAGAATTCGCCCAGGCTCTGCCTCCCACCCCTTGCTTGGAGCCGTCTCCATCCAGTCTGCCTTCCTGCTTTTCTACTCCATTGACTCATCCCTGAATTCTCCTCCCTTCAGGTAGCAGCCCAGGGGAATTTCTGCGATTAGTTTCAGGTTTGCCCCACTTGTTGCCTGGGCTTGGTTTCATACAATACAGGCAAGACTGGCCCTTCTGCCTGCAGCCTGGCTTCCCAGGCCTCCATGCTAGCCCCCTGAGCCTCTCCCTGACTGGGAGGAGGGTAGGACAGCCATCATGCCAGCCCCAGCTGAGTGTCCCTCCTTTGGCAGTACCTGTTGCCCTGTCTGCTGTGGTGCAGTGCACATTATCACTGGTGAGGCTGATGAAGTGGAGAAGCAGCACAGGGGCCTGTCTAGGGAGTGTGCACACATTTGCACACGAGTCACACATTCACACAGTAACATGGTCCTAGCTCACCGTGCCCAAGTTGAAAGCACAAAACAATTTATTTCAGAGAATCTTTCCAGAAAGTCCTTTGCTAGCTCTCACATCTTTAATTTCAGCCTTATCTTTGGCTTCAGGTTCTTCTCAGCAGTCCAGCCTGCTTGTATCCCTTAACTCTAGGCTGGGCTTCCCCGTTTTCAAAGGCAGTGTTTTGGTTTGTTTTTTGACTTTTAAAAATTGGGCTAGACGGGCATGGTGGCCTGTGCCTGTGGTCCTACGTACTCAGGAGGCTGAGGTGGGAGGATCCCTTGAGCCTGGGAGCCAGAGGTTGCAGTGAGCCAAGATCACGCCTCCGCACTTCAGCCCCGGCGACAGAGCAAGACCCTGTCTCAAACCAAAAACCAAAAACCAAAATAATTGTCTGTGGTGACTCACGCCTGTAATCCCAGCACTTTGGGAGGCCAACGTGGTTGGATTCCTTGAGGTCAGGAGTTTGAGAGCAGCCTGTCCAACATGGGGAAACCCCATCTCTACTAAAAATACCAAAATTAGCTGGGCGTAGTGGCACGCATCTGTAGTTCCAGCTACTTGGGAGGCTGAGGCACAAGAATCTCTTGAACCTGGGAGGTGGAGGTTGCAATGAGCTGAGATCATGCCACTGCACTCCAGCCTGGGTGACAAAGCAAGACTCTGTCTCAGAAAAAACACACAAAAAACGAAAAAAGACTGGGCTATAATATGTACAGTGAAATGCATAAAGTGTCCCAATCTTATGTATGTAGCTCAATGGATTTTTGTTTTTTTGTTTTAATAGAGACAGGGTCTCTCCTTGTTGCCTAGATTGGTCTCGAACTTCTGGCTTTAAGTGATCCTCCTACCTCAGCCTCCCAAAGAGCTGGGATTACAGGCATGAGCCACTGAGCATGACCTAAATGGATTTTTATATACCTGTGTAACTACCACTCAGATCAAAGTATAGATGTTTCTGGCTCCCCAGAAGGTACCCCGTGCCCCTTTCCAGTCAGTCCCCCTCACTTCCACCCCTAGAGGGACCTTACACAATACCTATACCAGGCATGCTTTTTTCCATCTCATTTTAAGTGATACTGAGACCAAGCTGCTTGCTCCGGGAAATACCCGCCCATGAAGTTAATGAAACTGCAAGGTTAAGGGCATAGTTGCCTCAGGATTGCCCTCGCCTCCAACACCCGTTGCAAGTTTGGGGCTTTCGTGAACCACCTTCAAGTTTAATAATTCACAAGAAAAACTCACAGAACTCAAGGGCTGTTAACCTCACAGATGCTGCTTGTTATAGAGAAAGAACACAAACGAGAACCAGCCAAAGCAAGAGCTGGGCGCACGGGCAGTCAGGTGGGGTCCAAGGGCAGAGCTTCTGGTCATCCTCCTGAAGGAGTCACGGGCGGAGTTATCCTCCCAGCACCCATGTGTGACAGTGTGCAGAGTCACTTGGTGTAGCTAGAATGATCGCCTGGCTTCAAATCCATTGCTCTTAGAACAAAGTCAAAACCACCTGCATGTGGTGTCTAGCACTCTGCAGGATCCAAACCTTTCTCCAACTTCTTTCCTGTGCCCCACCTGCCACTCCAGTGCACTTCTTCTTCCTTATTTCAGAGCTTATTTTAGAGCCTTGAATGTTCCATGCACTCTGACCCCCATGGACTTTTACAGATGTTTTTTTCCACTGCCTGGAATGATCTTTTCCCCTAGCCTTCATACTGTGTTGACTGGCTGACTTCTCCTTATCCTTCAGGCATCAGCTTAGAAGTCAAGAAGAAACTTTCTAAACCTTTAACTGTAAAAGATATTTTCATCTAATCACCTCCCAGCAGTATCCTGTAGTCAATGCCAGTTAGGAATAGAGAAGGTTTAGGTCAAGCCTTTCAGTACCTAGAGTCTGGTTGTTTAGTGGAAAGTAATTCAGGTTCCACCTAATCGAATATGTAAGGACCAAATGCAGTATGACTGATTGTTTTGGAATCTAGACCAAGGGTACACTGAGTATGGAAGCACTTTCCTCTCAGCACCCACTGCAAACATTACTAATTAATATGAGGTTGGCACGTGAATTGAGATTTATTTACCATTCTTGTAACAAGATTCATACAGCCTGGGAGTGACATCTTGGTTCTATCTAAGTGGTAGTACTCACCTTAAATTTTAGTTTTGTTTTTTTCTTTTACACATTTTGGGGGTGAGGAATCAAATGTAGTCTCTCTTGTTAAAACAGCTTTATGACTGTAATAAATCTAGAAAGAGGAGAAAAGGGAGTGAGAATCTCCCTTGTTAGTTAAACATGTTCCATTTGCACAGTGGTTTGAATTCCCAGGAGGGCAGTATCCGAGCTGATGGATCTTCTCCATAAAAAGGCCTTGGCATTGGGCCATTGTGAAATTAAAATGAATTCAGATTCATTCATGCATGCAACTTTAATTTACAATTAAAATATTATGGTTACATATTTTAATAAGAATAATTAGATGGACCCAACTGAATCAACTCTTCTGTTTAATGAGACAGAACCCAGACTCCAAATGGAAAGGCAGGTGGCTGTGACAGGAAACGCATTTCAGACAGTGTCTTTTGTGGAGCTAGGCATTTTTGTTCTTTTTATATTCGAATGTCCAGAGTGAGCTGTTTGATTTTTCTGTACTACTCAGGATGCTTGCCTCAGCCTTGCTGAACTCATCTTGTCGGGTGTATGAGTGAGCATTTGATCCAGCTGCACACAGTCCCTTTCATGGAGTCGGACATTCTTGCCCAAGCACCTGCTCCCTCCTCCATAAGGGCACTGGGCTCTTTCCTTGGCACAGGGCTCAGTTGGTGTAACTAGACTGTTCCTCCCTGTGTGATGTGACCTGAAGTGTGGGCTGAAACAACCCTTTTGAATGTATGTGTGCATGCATGCATATCTCCCCTGCTTTCCTGGATCATGATGGCTGCATTCTACTTTTAGAGATTTATCCCTTTAGGATAAGTGCTTTTCCCCTTCCCAAATGCACATACTTCATACTAGGTATAACAGCAGCTTCTGGACAACTACCAGTTATTGACATTTTAGCGATGATACATCCATCAGTTCTTTGGCAGGGGATATCCTGAGTAGGGCAGGCCGAAGTGGGCCCTGGAGAGTTGCACAAACCATGAGGACTCCACCACTGAGGGAGGAGATGGGGCACTATGGGGAGAGCCAGCAGGGAGGGATGTGTTGCCATTTTGGATGAGCAGCCCCTAAGGTTAATATTAATATGTCCAAGATACGCTTATGCTGACCCATGGTCATATTCTGGACTTGCTCTAGGAAAGCATGTTTTTGATATTGGGAAACTGACTGGAAACTGACTGGGCTGGAACTGATGATATCATTAACAAATAAATAATATTATCTAGGATCCTGTGATTCTGGGTACTTTGATGGGAAGCAACAAGACAGAACATTTTCCCACTCCCCAACACCTAAATTTGTTGTTCCTCTCTCCCTCGTTTCTTCTTTCTCCCTTTTTTCCCCTCCAATCCCCCGCCTCCATTTTTCTCAGTCTCTATTATACTCAGTTACTAAGTGTTCCTATTTGAAAAAATAGTTAGGTTTCTATAAGAGGCAATTTACAGTCTTCTGTAAGCAAAGACAGGCAGCTGGGAATATTGTCTTCACACATACACACCAGGTTTCAGAGAAGGCTGCTATCATTCTGAGCACTACATTTGTGTTATAGTTACTGTGAGGACTCTGGTATTTTTTTCTGAGCCTGTCCCAGAGAAAGATCTTCCTTCCTTTTTTTTTTTTTTTTTTTTTCTTAACTCTTCTTCCAGATTTTAAAATAATTGTTCACTGCAGAACATTTTTGGAAAAGTATACAGGAAAAAATAAAACTTTGAGCTATTTCTTTCTAGTCTTTTTCTATACATATGTATATGTCATTTTTAGAAAATTGAGATCATACAGAATTTATAGTTTAATATCTCACTCTTCCAGCTTAGTGTTCTAACACATTTCAAGAAATACTTCACCAGCTCTGTTTAAATTAGAAGTGTCTTAGAAAAGGAAAGAATTAGTAAACATAAATTCATCTTCACATTTGTTAAGAAATGAAAAAAGAGTAACTTTACAGTGAAGAAATGGGACAAACACTTCCTCAGCCAGGTGATCACTGTTAACACTCACAGTGATGTTATGTTGATAGCATGTACCCTGGAAATGATAAAAATGGCATTTTACCTTTTGAAATAGGTAGCTTTCCTTCTGAAAACCTGTAACACCAATCTAATAATGAGACAAACATGAGACAAATCCCAATTAGAGACATTCTGCAAAATACCTACCAGGGCTTCTCAAATTGTCAAGGTCATGAAAAATAAGGAACGCCTGAGAAACTGTCACAGCCAAGAGGAGCCCAGGGAAACACAATGACTAAATAAAATGTATCTCAGGTGGGATCTTGGAACAGATAAATGACATTAGGTGAAAATTAAATCAATCTTTTTTTTTTTTTTGAGAACGAGTCTTGCCCTGTCGCCCAGTCTAGAGTGCAGTGGCGCAATCTGGGCTCCCTGCAAGCTCCGCCTCCCAGGTTCATGCCATTCTCCTGCCTCAGCCTCCTGAGTAGCTGGGACTACAGGCGCCTGCCACCATGCCCGGCTAATTTTTTGTATTTTTAGTAGAGACGGGGTTTCACTGTGTTAGCCAGAATGGTCATGATCTCCTGACCTCGTGAGTGATCTGCCTGCCTCAACCTCCCAAAGTGCTGGGATTACAGGCGTGAGCCACCGTGCCCAACCAGCAATCTTAATGAAGTATGGACTTCAGTTAATAATAACATGTCAGTGTTGATTAATGAATTGTTACAAATGCAGCATGCTGATATAAAATGTTAATAATAGGGGAAGCTGGGTGTAGGATGTATAGGACCACTCTGTACTATTTTCATAATTTCTCTATATCTAAAACTGTTTAAAATAAAAGGTTTATATTAAAACAAGTATCATTGACATATATATGCTCACATAAAAAGATTTCTGAAAGACTGTACAGTGAACAAACCAATAAACAAAATAGTATTTATAAATGTAGGTTACGCTCCCGTTTGTGTTAAAAAATTGCACAAAGCTTGGTGTGTTGGTGCATGCATGTAATTCCAGCAACTTGGCCAAGGCGGGAAGATCACTTGAGCCCAGGAGTTCGAGGCTGCAGTGAGCGATCGTGAATAGCCACTGCATTCCACCCTGTGCAACAGAGTGAGACCTCGCCTCTTAAATCCCCGAAACAAAAAAATACACAAGGTAGAGATGATAATATAATGAACCCCCATGTATGTACCTACCAACCAGCTTCAACAGTTTACTAACTCATTATTAACTCATAACCAAGCTGTACCCCCACCCCACCTATTTCCTCCTGCTACCACAGTCAATTATTTGGAAACAAATTCTAGGTATTATATAATTTCATCTGTAAATATTTCAGTAGGCATTTCTAACAAATGACCTTTTTAAAAAATGAACCATATTATCACATGTTAAATAATTAAACAATTCCTTCATATCATCAAATATTCAATGTGCAAATTACCTTGATTATTTTGAAAAAAATTATATACTTGGTTATTCTAATTCTCTATTTAATTAGGATTCAGATAAGGACCACACATTGCATTTGGTTGATACATTGTTTAAAGTCTTTAATTCTCTTTTTTCCCCCTTTTGCAATTTATCTGTGGAAGAAATTGCATCTTTTGCCTTGTAAAGATTTTCACATTCTCGATTTTGCTGATTGCATCCTTGTGGATGCCAATTATTTCTTACCGCAGAAGAGGAGGTTTTTTGTTTTTTGTTTTTTTTCCTGCACTTTTCCTAATGTGTTACAGGATATGAAAAGGTAACTCTCACTGATTTGGGATACTGCTTGTGTAAAGAAACTTGAAACATTGTGAACTATTATAAGTCCTGTAAAAGGCAGGTCTAGCTAAATCTCTCCACAGTTGTTTATCCTGAAGTAATAAAAGCTTTTCAAAAAGTCATCATTCAGTACCACCAGAGGATGGTATTTAAACATACTCCATGCTGTAGAGTGGCAAGTAATATCCCTTGTCCTATGTCTCTTATTTGTTACAGCTGTTGTTAGGAAATAAAGGAAGGTTACTTGATATATTCCTTCTGCCTTTCTATTTTGTTATTTGTAAAGAATATAGTATAAGAAATGTGCTAGATTTTAGTTGTGAGATTGTTATATAGGGGTCCTGAATAGCACTCCGGTGATTAACACACTGGTAAATTTTTTTTTTTTTTTTTTTTTTTTTTTGAGTCAGAGTCTTGCTCTGTCGGCCAGGCTGGAGTGCCGTGGCACGATCTTGGCTCGCTGCAACCTCCGCCTCCCAGACTCAAGCAATTCTCCTGCCTCAGTCTCCCAAGTAGTTGGGATTACAGGTGTGTGCCACCACACTTGGCTAATTTTTGTATTTTTAGTAGAGACGGTGTTTCACCATGTTGGCCAGGCTGGTCTCAAACTCCTGACCTCAGGCAATCCACCTGCCGTGGCCTCCCAAAGTGCTGGGATTACAGGCATGAGCCATCACACCCAGCCCACACTGGTAAATTCTATAACCATTAGTTCTATGGAAAAGTACCTAGCGCATTGTTGGTATACAATGTATTTTAAGTGAATGAATGAATAGTTTAAATACATGAACATGTAAAACATTACTTTGAAATAGGAAAAAAAATGTCCTAAGAAGGAAGAACAAACTGAGACAAGTTTGCATTTTTATGGTAGAAAATTCTCATCAAAGCTATGAAAAATTAATATTCACTTAACGCCTAGATGTTCTGCTTTATTAGCTTTCGTCTTGTGTGATCTTTCTGTAATCTAAGTAAATTTTTTTTTTTTTTTTTTTGAGACGGAGTCTCACTCTGTCGCCCAGGCTGGACTGCAGTGGCCGGATCTCAGCTCACTGCAAGCTCCGCCTCCCAGGTTTACGCCATTCTCCTGCCTCAGCCTCCCGAGTAGCTGGGACTACAGGCGCCCACCACCTCGCCCGGCTAGTTTTTTTTTTTTTTGTATTTTTTAGTAGAGACGGGGTTTCACCATGTTAGCCAGGATGGTCTCGATCTCCTGACCTTGTTATCTGCCCGTCTCAGCCTCCCAAAGTGCTGGGATTACAGGCTTGAGCCACCGCGCCCAGCCTCTAAGTAAATATTTTTACAGTTAACACCTACTCATCTTTACTGTGCTACAAAGATTCAAACTAAGCTATGATGGAAAATTTTAAAAAACACACCTATCACAATGGCTAAAATAAAAAATAGTGGTAATCCCCCTAGAAACTGTAATAGGTATGTATGATATATCATTGTGGGGTTAATTATATTTCCCTAGTGGTTAATGATGTTGAACATCTTTCCTCGTGCTTGTTTGCCATCTGAATGCCCTATTTGGGTGAAATGCCTCTTCATGTCTTTTGCCTGTTTTCTAATTAAATTCTATTTTTTAAATATTGAGTTTTTAGAGTGAGTGAATGAGTGTTTTGAGACAGGGTCTCGCTTGCTGAGGCTGGAGTGCAGTGGCGCAATCTCAGCTCACTGCAACCTCCCACCCATCTGCCAGGGTCAAGCAATCCTCCCACCTCAGCTTCCTGAGTAACTGGGACTACAGGTGTGAGCCAGTACACTCAGCTAATTTTTAAATAATTTTTAAATGTTTCATAGAGATGGGGTTTCACCATGTCGCCCAGGCTGGTCTTGAAACTCCTGAGCTCAGGTGATCCTCCCACCTTGGCCTCCCAAAGTGCTGGGATTACAGGAGAGAGCCACCTCGCCTGTCTGAGAGTTTTTTTTTTTTTTTTTTTTTTTTTTTTTAATGTATTCTAGATGCAAGTCCTTTATGGGATGTGTAATTTGCAAATATTTCTTCAGTCTGTAATTTGCTCTTTTAACACAATTCACAGTGTCTTTTGCAGAGCAAAGATTTTTAGCTTGGTGAAGCCTAATTGATCACTTTTTCCTTATGTGAATTGCCCTTTTGAGATCAAGTCTAAGAACTCTTCTCCTGGTCCTAGGCTGCAAGATTTTTTTTTTTTTTTTTTTTTTTAGATGGATTCTCGCTGTTGCCCAGGCTGGAGTGCAGTGGCGTGATTTCGGCTCACTGCAAGCTCCGCCTCCCAGGTTCACGCCATTCTCCTGCCTCAGCCTCCAGAGTAGCTGGGACTACACGCCTGGCTAATTTTTTGTATTTTTTAGTAGAGATGGGGTATCACTGTGTTAGCCAGGATGGTCTCGATCTCCTGACCTCATGATCCGCCCGCCTCGGCCTCCCAAAGTGCTGGGATTACAGGCATCAGCCACTGTGCCCGGCCTGATGTTTTTTTTTTTTCTAAAAGTTTTCTCTGATGTTTTATGTTTGACATTTACATCTGTGGTTTGGTTAGTGTTGATTTTTGTATGAGGTGCAAGCTTTAGGTTGAGGTTCATCTCTTGGCCTATGGATGTCCAGTTGTTCCATAACCATTTCTTGAGAGGCTTTTCCTTCTCCTTTGAATTGTTTTTGCACCTTTGTCAAAAATCAGGTGGGCATATTTGTGTAGGTCTCTCTCTGGGTTTTCTGTTCTCTTTCATTGATCTACTGTGTCTGTCCCTCTAGGACTCCATTGTCTTGCTACTGTAGCCTTAACATTGGGAAGAAGGCTTCCTCCCACTTTATTCTTTTTCAAAAAATTCTTGGCTATTCTAAGACATTTCCCTTTCCATATAAATTTTAGAATAAGCCCATTTATGTCTTCAAAAAAAATCTTGCTGATATTTTTTATAGGAATTGTGTTAAACCTACAGATCAATTTTGGGCAAATTTATCTCTTAATTATGTTGGGTCTTCCAATTTGTGAACATAGTATGTCTCTGCTTTGATGCCTTTCAATAGCATCTTACGATTTTCAGCATAGAGGACCTCTGCCTTTTAAAAGATCTTACTTGTAAATCAGTTGGTTAATTCTGAAACATTTAATATGCACTTAGTACGTGCTAGTACCATGCTTGGTGCTAGAAATACAAAAATGAAATACAAAGCTTTGAGAAGCCAGAAGGACAGAGTTTGAGAAGAGCATGTTGTCTGAACTGGTATTTTAGCTAATAAAAGTAGAAAAAACTTCCCCCTCCAAAACAATACAATTACAGTGAAATTGGAAATTGCCTAATATTTATTATTACTAAAAGAATCACTAGATAGAACATGTTTTAGAGTACAGTCTTTGGAAGAAGGCAGATGTGAGTTTGCAACTTAGCTCAGACTGGTCATTTGACTTTGGGCCAGTTGCTTAAGCTTTAGAAGCCTCATTTAAAATATCTGTAGAGTAGGATGAGAATATACTGAGCTCTGAGGGTTGTTGTAAAGATTGAAGAAAACATTTGTGAAACAGTACAAAGCACGGCACATGTCGAGTGCCCTGGTACAATACAATACAGTTATTGTTATTATTAGTTTCATCTCACATAAGGGCTAAGGAAAAAAAAAGACAGGGTAGAAGTGGATAATGGTCAAACCTGGGGTGTGGGGATGGGGGAAAAACAGGGAAATTGAAATCAAAGGGTGATTATTATAGGATAACACAGGAATTAGATCTTCAAAGAGTCTAGGAGTCTGTCTTTCTTTAGAAGTCTGTTTTCACATGGAGAACAGTAGGGACAGTTAGTCTAAATTTTTAATTCCACTCTGCCTGGCTTTTTCCTACTACATATAGTCGTTAGGCCCAAGAAGTCATTAAAGTGTATAATAAGGTTATTAAATTGACTAACTGCAGCTGCTGAAGCAATTTTCCTAGGAAATCCATATGATTCTAGGTAAGGGGCTGTGGAACTGTCCTCTGTGGCTGACAGCCTGTCAACATTCCTTTGAAGGATGGCAGGCAATGTCATGAGGGATGCGTCTAATTAAGAGATTAGAGGTGAACCTTGGCTTCCTGGGTGTGCTATTTGTAGCTGAGAGTATGGGGAAACTTCACTAATTCCTACTAATTGCAGAGTGGGGGAGGAGGAGACCCATGTGAATTATAGAATATTTTAAAATAAATGTACTTTTATTACTTTCGAGTACATATTTTAGCTCCAACTAGGCTAACAAATTGTTGCCTGGTACAAGTCTTAGGGGACTAAGTTATTGAAGCTATCAGAAGGATTTTCAATTATTTCTATGTAAATAGGTGCTTCTGGGTTCTTTAGGGTGCTAGAAAACAGTTTGTTCTACCAGATCTTAAACATTGCTCTTGTATCCTTATGCTGTTAATTGGCACATCCTTAGAGGAAGGGCTTTGTTAAATAAAATAAACTTTAGACCAGCTGCTAAATAACTTACCATTAATTCATGGAGCCCAAGAATCCAAGTAGATGAGGTTTTAATTTCAAGTGAAGTTTGATTTTCCTTTCCTGAAGGCAGTTTGTTTATTCCTGCAGGCATTAATTTATTCATTAAATGATACTAATGGAATGCATTGGATGTATCAGGCATTCAAGTCTTACAAGACAGCCTAAGCTGCCCTACAGGAGCTTAGCATCTGCTAGAGGAGGCCTACAGGTAATTACAATACAGCACAGTAGGACATGGTGAGTAGGGACTATGCCCAAGGCAATCCCAGAGACGTTAGGGGCTCAGAGGAGGGTCAAATAAGTCAGACTGGGTGAATCCGAGAAGGGTTGCCAGAAAAAGTGGGGACCAAGTTGCATTTGAAGAATGAATTGGAGTTGGCAAAAAACAGTAGAAGAAAAGAGAAGATTAAAAAAAAAGAGAGAGAGAAGATAAAAAAAAAAAAGAGAGAAGATTAAAAACAAACAAACAAACAAACAAACAAAAAAACGGGCAGTAGGGTGGCTTAGCAGTCCAGGCAGAGAGAACAGCTTGGTCGAAGGCTGAAAGTGTGAAGTGGCGTGTTGCTTAGGGGGACCTATGCTTAGCCTTTGAAAATAAGCAGAGTGAAAATCATGAAAGGCTGTATTGTGCTAGTTTAGGAGTTTGAACTTGAAGGTTATGGGGCAGCCTTTGAAGGATTTTCAGCAGGAAAGCAACATCATCAGATACGTGTTTTGGAGCCATTCTTGTCTTCATGTGGGGAATGCACTGGATATGGGTCCAGATATAAATTAGCAGTTCTTGCATTAATGTTGGGCTAGAGGTCCTTAAACCAAGGCAGTAGCAGAGGGAATAGTTGTGAGTGGTTCCAAGGAGAATGACTCTGAAGGACTTGGTCTGTGTGGATTTGGGGAATGAGTCAAACAGAGGGGTCTGGGAGAACTGGATTTCTAGCTGGGGTTGGTGGGAGATGCTCTTCACTGAGAAGGGGAGCAGGATGATGTGGGAAGGGTATGGGCACGGCGTGCTCAAGGGACTTTTAGGTGGATCAGGCTAGAGGCTGGATCCATGGGAGAGGTGCCTGGACTGGGATGGAGCTTTGGGTGGGGACCATCAGCCCATGCGAGGAGGTTGAATGTGTTTGGATGAGGTCACCCTAGAATTGCAATAGTGTGCAAAGAACAATGGCCTGGGATGGCACTCAGGCACAGAAACATTTCAGGGAGCGGAGAAGAAGAAGTTTGCCATCCACAAGAGAATAGTGATATTTAGCACTCCAAGTTAAGTATTTTCAGGATTGAAAAAATATGTGGAGTCTTAGTGCTGCAATGAATTTTGAGTGTGCATTTAAAATTTTAAGAGACACACACGCATACACAGTGACAAGAGATGGAGGTGAAAAGCATAGACCAAGAGCAAAGTATCTGGATTTTTGCTTCTGTTTCCATCCCTGGGCAGAATCTGCTTTATCACACTGTGATTAGGGAATATTATGGATACTTTGGTTTAAAAATGGTCTTTTAGTCCCTCTTGTAATTTAGAATATGCTTTTAAGAAATGATGGTTGCCTCTTAATGCACATGAAAAAAAAAAATAAAGAAATAGAGAAGAAGAAATAATGGCCAGGGCACAGTGGCTCATACCTGTAATCCCAGCACTTTGGGAGGCTGAGGCAGGAGTGTTGCTTGAGCCTAGGAGTTTGGAATCAGCCTTGGCAACATAACGAGACCCTGTCTCTACAAAAAATTAAAAAATTAGCTGGGCATAGTGGCACCCGCCTATAGTCCAGCTACTGGGGGTGAGATTGGCTAAGGTAGGAGGATCATTTTAGCCCTGGAGCTTGAGGCTGCAGTGAGCCAAGATCGTACCACTGCACTCCAGTCTGGGTGACAGAGTGAGACCCTATCTCAAAAATCAGAAAAAAGAAAAGAAATAATGGCCAAAGAGCATCACTATAGGGTTATCTTTTTCCTTTTTTTTTTTTTGAGACGGAATCTTGCTCTGTTGCCAGGCTGGAGTGCAGTGACGCAATCTCGATTCACTGCAACCTCTGCATCCTGGGTTCAAGTGATTCTCCTGCCTCAGCCTCATGAGTAGCTGGGACTACAGGCACGCGCCACCACACCCAGCTAATTTTAGTAGTTTTAGTAGAGATGAGGTTTCACCATGTTGGACAGGATGGTCTCAATCTCTTGACCTTGTGATCCGCCCGCCTTGGCCTCCCAAAGTGCTGGGATTACAGGCGCGAGCCACTGCGCCCGGCCTATTGTTTTAAATTTTACCCCAAGTTTTCTATTCTTATTATCTTTATAAAAGAACAAAATTATCTACTGTACATGACTTTTAATATCCCTAATTTCTATGTATAACACAAAGATTATGAAGATGAAATGATTTAACGTAGGGGAAATGTATTTTAAAAATAGAAAAGTATTATGTAAAAGAAGGTGTTCCTCTTTCTGTTAATAAGTTGTTATTGCTTATTCTCATGTGGCTGGGATGTATGCACAAAGTCAACTTCAACCCTCTTTGCTTACTTTTCCCATGACCTTTGGTATCCTTTCTTTTTCTTCTTTTGAGACAGGGTCTTGCTCTTTTGCCCAGACTGGGGTGCAGGGGCACAATCAAGGCTCACTGCAGCCTTGACCTCCTAGGCTCAAGTGATCCACCCTCCTCAGCCTTCTGAGTAGCTGGGACCACAGGCGTGCACCAGCGCGCCTGACTAATTTTGTAGTTTTTGTAGAGATGGGGTTTCGCCATGTTGCCCAGGCTGGTCTCAAACTCCTGGGCTCAAGAGATCCTTCCAAAGTGCTGGGATTACAGGTGTGAGCTGCCATGCTTGGCCTGGTGCCCTTTCTTATTTGTGTCCTAATAAGCAACTTACCCAGAAGGGCCCATTGTTTCAGTTTGGAGAGATGAAGAAAGTAAGAAATGATCACTTTTTAAATTTGAAAAAAACCTGGACCAATTTTTTATGATTAAAAATTAAAAGTCAGTTTTACAGTATACTTTGTCTTCAGATAACCAGTAAAACTATCCAGAAGTGCTCCCACCTCAGTTTTGCATTATTTAAAAAATTCCGTTACGTGGCAAAAGTGTTTTCTGGATTTGCTCGTGGTGCCTGATTCATTAACTTTACTTCTTGTTTTTTAAAGTATTACAAGTACCACATTGGTTAAAGCTCATTTCAGTTTTGTTTTAGTGCAGTCATTTGCTCAGTTCTTTCCAGTCCTACTTGCACTTCTGAAGGATAATTCTTTGTTTATGATGCCATTACAGGAATTTGTAAGTGTCTGGGTTCGAGATCCTAGGATTCAGAAGGAGGACTTCTGGCATTCTTACATTGACTATGAGATATGTATTCATGTAAGTATGAAGTCAGTAGAAATAGTAATTTTGAGGGACTTTTATGGGATACATTTTATGGGATAAAGTTGACACTTGTAAAAGTTTTTCTGATTCAAAAAACTGAATTTGAATGATTACAATTAATGCTTTTATCTTACATGAACTAGTAAGATGGTTCCTAAAGTTGAAAAATTACTTATTTGAATCCCTTATTGTTCCTTTGTTAATATTAATATTTTAATGTTTATTGCCTTCACATACGAAGATGCGCATGCATCTAAAATGCACGGGTAAAGAGTACTTGTAGCTCATTAATGGCACTTCTTATGATCTGCTATAGCATATTTCTGAATCATATGATGCCTGATAACCTTCAAGTTTGAGAGGATATAGAGTTCTTTGGAAAAAGAGATGTGTGGTGTTTTATATATAGAATCAGAAGGTGGGAAATGGATATGTGCAATTATTGTGATTAATTTGTCTAGAATCTGAGTAATTAATGTAACTAGAAATGACGTGCCTTGCGTGGATCCTACTGTGTTACAATCTCTTGAACAATGTTGTGTGGTGTGTGGCCTTCTGTGACCATCTTAAATAAGGGTACGTAAACTTTTTCTGTAAAGGTAGTAAATATCTTCAGTTTGTGGGCCATACAGTTTCTATCGAGACTACTTATTTCTGCTGTTGCAGGTGAAAAGCAGCCACAGACAGTGCATAAATGAATAAGCATAATTGTATTCCAATAAAACTTTATGTGCAAAGACAGGTCTCAGACTAGATTTGGCCCTCAGGCTATAGTTTATTGGCCCCAGTTTTGAGGACAATACTTTTTGCCTCTAAATCAGATGCATATCAGATGCAAACTAAATTAGTTCAATTGGGGAGCATAGAAGCTGACCCAGATTGTATCCGTGACTTCATAGCACAAGTGAAGTAAAATGTAACCATTATTTAATCTTCCCATGATAAATAGCTAACTTGGTATATTGGACACCCAAACACCAGCCATAGAACTTTTCTTTTTTTAAATTCTCCTTTCTTCCCTTTTTTCTCTGAAGTTTCCCCAACTTCAAAAAATAAAAGGAAAACCCAGAATTGCTTTTTTGATTGTGTTGTAAAGCCATTCCAGGATACGCCATGGATTTTGATTCTGTTTTGGTTTTATTCATAAGCTCACACTGGAGTTGCATTCTGTGTGGAAAATTATGACTATATAAGAATAAGCATTTGAAGTAAAATGAAATATTTTTAGTTGCCTTCTAACTTTCTCCAAAAAAATTGTGCGTCCTTATCACGCACTTCATGATAGGCATGAAATTTAATTATTCCCAGGAGTGAATGGAAGTATAGATTTTTCTCTGCTCTATAAATAGCCTGATGTAAATTCAGAAATCTCCATCTGGAGCCAGAAATGATGGGTTCCACAAATAGTATTTGATGGTGTCCTGGCACTTCTCTGAAACGCTAATAAATTGACAATGGCTAAGCCTTGGCTTGGTGGACAGCAAAAACAAGCAAATAGATTTAGAGGAACTTAATCAGTTAGTGATCTCAGTATCCTCTAATCTTGAAGAGACTTCCACCTGTCATACAATTAAATGTGGATGGCAGAGCCAGGGAGTGCTGGTTGGCTTCTCTTAGTTGTTAACCCATAGAGCTTTGAGGTAGAGAAGCTGGTCTTACAACTTGTTT
The DNA here is from genome assembly GCF_024542745.1 of Macaca thibetana thibetana. Classification (NCBI taxonomy): domain Eukaryota; kingdom Metazoa; phylum Chordata; class Mammalia; order Primates; family Cercopithecidae; genus Macaca; species Macaca thibetana. The sequence continues at coordinate 96,822,503 of NC_065580.1, forward strand.
AAATTAACCTCAAGGAAGATGATGTCACGCAACTCTGGGATCTTAACGTTTACTTGGAATTTTAAACTAGTAGACCCTAGAGCTGGGTAGCCATCGTAAATACTCCCCTGAACCTGCCCTGCAAATGAAGGACTTATGGGTGGACCTCAGTCTGGTGTAGGTACCAGGTGGATTTTTAGATATTGATAGCCCTGGTGGTTGTGAGCAGAGAAATTAAAGGGAGTTTAAATGGACCCAGCCTGTGTCTGAGATGTCAGGAATCCCTGTAGTGGTCAGGGATTCTTTAGGGAGAGGGTACTGGGAAGATACCTGCTCAAGCCTCGTTAGGGCACTAGTTCTGGTATAACATGGTCTGCAAACCTAGTCCCCAAAGAGCACATTAGAGTGAGGCCCTGGTGTGCTCTAAGTCCACCCACAGAATGTTATTTGCCACAAACTCCTTCCAGGGGGTTTTGCTGCCATATTGTTAAAGATAACGGGATTTAGACCAGTGGCTGCCTTGGGGGTGAGCCTCTTAACCTGTCTACATTCTGAAGTTTTTTGAACTTTACAAAGTGTAAGAATACCAGGAACCATGTCATATATTTCATGAGAACAGTTTAAGAGCTAATGCACATAATTACTTAGATTTCCCAAGGAAAACAATCGCTGGGCATATGAAGTGGTAGAATAATAATTTTTGAAATAGTACTCATCTTGGGGGTAAAAAATTGTTTCTCATTTAGATTAGAAAATCGGATTTTGAAATACAAAGAATAGAGATACTCATATTTTCAAAAACCAGGAGAAACAAATATTTTGCTAGGTTTTACTCAAAGGAGAATATTTACTCTCGTCTTACATTTACCCAAAGGAGAAGCATTGTGGCTGAGCTTAGCATGGGGACGCCATCGGTGGCTTTTTCCAAGTCTGCCTTAGGGTATCTGGAAGGAAAACAACACTTAGTAACTAATGGTAATATTAATAGACAACATTGGCCAAGTGCTTATTATCAATCCTCACAACCACCCTATGAATTAGATATGTACTAGTTCATCCCATTTTAGCACTCAGGAAACTGAAGTTTGAGTGACTTGCCCTGTAGCAGAACCAGGACTGGAAATCCGGTCGGCCTGTCCTCCATGCCAGATGCTTATCCCCCACGCACTACAGCCGTTCTCTGGCTTGGATGGACATACTCTGTCTCACATACAGTAGAGAAGGGAAGGCTGTTCTCTAGTTTAAAAGTGATTTCAGGATTCCTGGTGATTTGTGTGATCTGCAGGGTGGCCATGTCAAGGAGATGAAGATTTCTGCAATGTCTCATAAAGGGTCGTGAGGAGGTGTCTCTAAGCCCCAGAGGCTCCTCCAGCTTACGTGGATGGTGGTAAAATGCAACGGATGAACCGGAGCTCCTACCTGTCATTTATATGTTAGGATTTATTTTTTATTATTTATTCTTGAAAGCAGTGCTCATAGGTGAGTAGGAGGCTCCTTCAGGATGCAGGCAGTGGCCAGGTCATACCTCGCCCTGGGGCAACACTGCTTATTTCCATCATCCCGGCTGTCTTCAGGACTGTTATCTTCCTGGGTTATATGCAAGATTTCAGAGTACTGGCATAAATATAAATATATGTTTCATGGTTTAAATCCTATTTAGAATGAATATTGGGATCATATTGTGAATTATAGATACAAGAAATGCATTTTTTTTTTCCTCAGGTGAGACTCATTTTTCTACTTTTTCTGTACAGACTAATAGCATGTGTTTTACAATGAAAACATCCTGTGTACGAAGAAGATATAGAGAATTCGTGTGGCTGAGGCAAAGACTCCAAAGTAATGCGTTGCTGGTGTAAGTGATTTAGAGTATATTGAGGAGACTTTGTCATTATATTGAATATTTGAAATTGATGTTCATTAAGATTTATAAGATATGAAGGATTTTTATAGGCTTTTGCCTTGATTACAATATTTATGTTTAGTTTTTTAGCTACTGCATCTGAATTTAAAATTTATCACTTAAATTTTACCAACTTTGATAGGTATAGGCCATGAAAGGCCTCAGAAATGTTTAAAGACGGGTTTTTCTTTAAGCTGACTTCCGCATATCCTTATTATATAACTATATAATGTGTAATCATAATTATAGAATAATTGTGTGATAATAATCATCATACGTAATTTGCCTTCACTTTGAGGGATTTCTGTAACAGAAGCACCTTGAATTAATCATCTAAAAACATTTTTTTTTCTTTCTCCTAAGACAACTTCCAGAACTTCCATCTAAAAACCTATTTTTCAACATGAACAATCGCCAGCATGTGGATCAGCGTCGCCAGGGTCTGGAAGATTTCCTCAGAAAGTGAGTGTCCAGACACTTCTGTGGCCAGACAAGGGGTGTGAGCAAGCGCTTTGCAAGAGCTGCATGGTGGCACGGGGAAGAATGTTCCTGTTTCTGAAATGCGAATAATCTGCACTAGAGCGAAACCCACTGGTCCATTTCCTATATTAGAGCACCATCTTGTGGCTCACATCATCTGGTACATATTTGGGACCAGGTCTTCCAGGAAGAAAACAATGAACGAATTCAATTAGATAACAAATACATGGTCCTTTAAGCTGTCAGGCAGATCCAAATTACATGGGAGTTTAGCTGACAAAAGTAAAAATTTGCCAGGAAACAAATATGCCTACTTATCAAAAGGTGCTTCTTAAAAACTGCCTTTGTTTACAATGCTTAGAATTTACAGACCAAAATCAGTTCAATAATGGGCTGCTAATATCCTTCTGGGTTCCTCTAATGGTTTAATGCTGATCTTTGAAGGGAATGTTTATAAAGGAGTATTTGGTGGCGTGTGAACAGTCTCAGTGAGTTATTAACTCTGGATTACTCTGTGATGGTGGGCATTGCAGTTAAAGCTGCCTGAGTTCACACTACCAGTGATTCCCCCCCCCCGCCCCTCCCCGGCTACTCTTTGGAATGCTGGAATACCCAGAATGCTAGAGGCCATATAGCACACTGATTTACACCCAGACTCCGAGGCCAGGCTAGCTGGTTTCAGACCCTCACTCTGCCACTTACTAGCTGGGGGCTTGGGCAGATCATTTACCTTCTCTGCCTGTGTCTTCCCGTCTATAAAATGGGGTAATCACAGTACCTACCTCATAGGGTTGTTGAGAAGATAGATGAGTTAGGTGTCTGGCATGCAGTGTGTGCTGTCTTCATGTTGGCTGTTAGTATCTTAATGTACTTAGACATGAGACAGCTTGTGCTTTCCTAATTTCCAATTTGGTAGATAAGGAAATAGGCTGAGTCATGTGACTGCTAGTTAGTGACAGGACCCAATCTCCTGAACTGTTTCTTTTTCTAGTAGTTTCAGGATCTGAAGTCATCTCCTTTGGGGTTCACTAAATAGGACCTTAGAGCTAGCCTGAAATAATATATTGCCTCCTCCCCATTTGGCTCTCTCATAAAGGGTTTGGATATTAAGTATGCACATTAATATTAATATTTATTTCTATTAGATTGACTTAGTGCCTTTCCTTTGAAGGTGTCCTAGAGACATACAGAAAGATCCAAGATTATAAATTGAGGGAGAGTGGGCAAATGAAGAGAAGCCAGAGGATTAAACATGGCAAGAGACCAGAAGAACAGATTAGCAGAGCCAAGTCCTCCAAAAACATTTCATTGTATTTTTGGGGGATATCACAGGCATGGCAGAACAGAGACCTGGCCAAGTTTTTCCTGCCCTTTCCCCTAGAGGAGGCCTCTGATTTTAATTGTTGTCTCTATGAGGCCAAGGTGGCTGATGGCCTCTCCCTTGAGATGTGGTCCCCGCCACACAATTCTACAGAGTTGCCTGTCACTCTAGTGTAGATGTTGTCCTGGGGGAGCTGTGGCAGCTTGTCTTCTATAGGGAAGTCTTATTTCAGGTCAGAAGACAGCACATGCCTCTGAATTATATAGCTAGTTAAGTGCAGGGTATATGTTTTTGACGAGGAATTACTTCGTTGTTTTGAACACAACCTTTCTATCCACAGTTGATCTACCCAAATTAATGACCTTGTGAGTGTCATTCAGCCATAGTGGGGTTATGCTTGTGCCAGGTTATTTTTGCATAGTGCATGGTTTGACTGTTTGCTGGTTGTATTTGATGCAGATGTCATAGTAGAAAGTGTCCTGGTTCAGGAACTCAAGGAGCTGAGTTCTAGGTCTCCCATAATCATGATTCCTGGTTTTTTTTTGTAGCTGTATATGAGCCTTGGAGCAGTCACTTCATTCCTTTTAAGCCTTTGTTTGCTATAGAGTGGGGTAATATTACCCACCCATAGCCAACCTCACTGAGTGGTTGTGTCCTACAGATGAAAAGGACTTGAAAAAACCTCCAAAAACCATGCAGCGATCCTTCATTCAACAGAGGTTTATTAAGTGAATGCTTAATCCTGTGTGCTGCGGACATAGGACTGCACAGAATGAACAAGTCCTTGTCCTCCTGACACCTCCATTCTAGTGGGGAGCACTGTGTACATACAGGGCTACGGCTAGATTCATTAACGCTGAATCTGGATTGGCATCCGACTGGGTTGTCAAATCATGGAGTTGGCAGGGGGTTCTCTTGTGATACCATTTGTTCCACTGTGGTATGTGAACATTTGCCTACAAGTTAATATTTCACTTTAAAAATGAAAGCTGGTGCTTCTACACAGCCTAAACCTGAAGGAAGTGAGGAGTCAAATACCACAGGGCTGGCTTCAGGCCTGACCTGAGCTCTGCGGCCCCTGCTGACCCTCCCCAGCCTCCCTTCTGTGTCCTTCAGATCTGTGCTTGCCTGGGTTGTGTAAGGCAGCACCCTCGACGTCTTTGCCCCTGGTGCGCTCTACCCTCACCCAACCCAGGTCCACTTTAGGAAACTAGATATGATGTATACCTCGGCACTGTGTCTTGGCCCCAGTCTGACATCCTCTGAACCCGCATTGGTTACCTGTTAAGTAGGGCCAGCCATCAATAGCCTGTACCTTGTTCGTAGAGGAATTTTAGAAACCACAGCATTAAAACATGGAAACATGCTTGTATTGTAGGTTTTTAGCATGTATTTTTAAAGCCTGGTTTTCATGTAAGTTTTGAAGTTATGAACCAGAAGCACTAAATATGTTCAAACCTTTTGAAACCACAATGTCTTTGTATATGTGTATATATACCTATTTTTCTTTAAGGTCATTTGTGAAATGATACATATTTAATAAGAAAGTACTGATCTTTGTAGAGGAATTAGAAAATTGTTTCTTTGACTAGGTGCCAAATAAGAATAATTTCTACCATTTATTGAACACTTTCTATGTGTTTGGCATTTTACATGTTTTAGTCTCAGTATTTACAAAAATCTTAGGAGTTGGATATTATCTCAGTTTTATAGATAAAGAAATTATAGGAAAGGTGGATGTACTATATGAATCTCAGGACCTGGCAAATTTAAAATTAGCAGTACTTTTAAATGCTGGCTAAATTTGGTATGATAGTGAGATTTTTCAAATATACTCATTTTTTTTCAGTCTTAACTATAATCTCCCTTTTGTATTCTTGCCCCTGAGTAATTATAAACGTAAAGTAACTTCTAATAGTTACAAAAAGTAAGTTATAGGCTAAAAAATATAAACTCAGTAAGTCTCCAACTATGGAAAATGGAATTCCTACTAATTTTTAGGTTTGAATGGGATTTTCAGTTTAGGTTTGAACAGATTTATTCATGAGTGGGAGCTGCTTTCCTTCTTTACTGAATTCATCCCATTAATACAACTACATTTACCCTACAGTTTAGACTTTCATGTCATGGTTTTGTATTTCTTCAAATATTAAGGAATATTAAAGTTTTTTTACAAAAGGCTAGTGTTGAACCATGACAGCTAGTTTTACACACACACGATTTTTATGTCTTTGTATTCAATAGAGGGCACCACAGCACAGATCATGAATGTCTTCAATGAAGATTTGTAGGTTTTATTTTTTCTTATAGTAAGAGCTAAACAGGCTGAGTTAATTTTTTTTCCTACATCAAACTGCTAATCTTCCATGTACTATACAGATGTGTATATATATCATTGTATTGGGTTCAGTAGACCCAGGACATCCTTAGTTAGGATGAAATGATTTTGCATAGCTATATATTGTTCTTAGCTAAACCATCATATAAATACATCTAATAAAATCATGTTGAGGAAAACTGTGCTTTTCAACTGTGTCCAATTTAGGGAAAAAAACAGATTTTGCTTTGTTTAGTCTAAAATTGTTATGGGGAAAGGAATAAATTCTGATTTGCACTATAAATATCTTTTTAGAAATTATTTTAAAATCCTAGAGGCTATTTTTCATTCCTTTTATAAAGATTTGAAAATCATATACTTTTTAAATGGAGGTTTCTACAAATGACATTTTATTGACTGTTTTACAAAGTACTCTTTATATTAGGTTTGAAATTGATTTTCTGCTATTAGGTTTGTTTGTGGAAAATATGGCACAAACATGACTAAGGAAAAAATAAGATTTAATATTATGATGGTGGCAGTCACAGCCCTCTCTGATAGTAAGCCAAATAGTACTCAGAATAAATTAATTATGCTCACCTAACCAGATGGGAAAACACTCTCAAAAATTTTCATTTTAAATTTCAGAATGAACTATCTGACTATAAAATAAAAAGCATATAAATACATTTAAAAATTATTTTTGCTTATTTAAAACTCATACTCATGGAGTATGGTGGCATGAATTTAGCCAGAGAAACAGAGGAGATTCCAAAGACCAAAACGGTCTAGCCGACTGACTGGTTTGAACTCTAGGCCTGGGGAAGTGTTCAGATGTCCCCTCCTCAGCCACATCTTTCTCCCTCTTTGGAATTGTGAGCTGGGTGAGCCTGGCTCCTTCTCTTTTCATCTGTGTGTCCTCCAGATGGCAGTATTGAGCAGAAAAAGAAAACACTGGGAAATAATGAGTCTAATGTACAGTAAAATTGGAAATTGAATTATAGCTCAAGAAAAAGGACAGTAGCCTTGAGGTCCCGATCAACCTGGACTCTGATCACTTTTGTTTGCTGTACCCATGTGTTAAGTTACTAGCAAGTTAATAACAACACGTGAGCGGTTCAAGGCTCAGTAGAATTGCTTCAGACATGAAATAAAGCTAAAATGAATTTGTGTCCAGTATCATTGGCATTAGTGCTCATTACTTTTGTGGTGTAATGCCTCAAACCATCTAAAATCAATTTTAAAGATTACCCATTATTTTATAAAGAAAATAAAACACATTTCTAACAGAAACAAAGCTGTGAGTACAATCCCATGAACAGTTCCTTGTACTGATGGCAGGCAGGAAACCGCTGACAGAGGCCACAGGAAACAGTCTGCTCACTTCGCAGACTTCACGATCCAAGTTCATATTAATGGATTGTTGTCTATAACTCTTCTCTTAATCTGAAGTATTTAAAACCAGAATGGTAAACATTTGTAAATGTAGAAAATAAATCTCAAAGAGTACAGAGGGATTTACTACTTAGCTACTTGTACTTGGTGAATTAATCATTATCATGTGACATGGTCATCTTCTGGGAGGACCCAGGAGTGAGGACACAGGGAAAAGGAAGGATTTAGCTGTTTTGCTTGAGGTTTTGCCTTTTAAAAAGCACAAAGGTTTTACTTTTCCTTCTAATAGACCAGTAAAGAATATTTTCTCAAACTGTAAACCTGCTGAAGCAAAGGGGACAGCTAGATTTTGGTTTTAATACTGTGCATTTTTAGGCATTTTTGCCTTTGTTGAGAAATAATTTATTTTGTAGAAAAGGACTTATTATAATGGCCTTGGATTTTCACTAAACTGATATTAATGGCCAAAAGAGATTTACTTTCCTTATTACTTGTTTAAACAAGCAGAATATAAGGTAAGGTTCATTTGGTCTGAAATACATGATCTATTTTTCACAGATCGTTATACTGGAAATATCTTATGTTGAACAAAACTCTACTTGGTTTTAGTGTTTTAGTTTTGTCCCCTATATCCGGTCTTAGTGTCTCCTCTTACATAACTATTGAACTATTATTCGTAGAGACTAAATTATCATATGTCAACATCTTTGCTAAAAGATAAATCAGTTTTTATTTAAATATAAAGGTATACTTTGATTTGATTTCATATTCTAAGATGTGCATTTCAGAGAAAACACATTCACTGATATGAATTTGAGCATCTATAGATTTTGCTACAGGATAGTTTTTAATCTTCCATGTAGTCCTGATGCCCTGGTTGAAATCTGTTCTGTCTTTGTAAACTTTGATCTTGAATGTGGGAAGAGCAGTATGTACTCATCACAACCTTATCATATTTTAATTATATATATGGTAAAGTTGGCTGGGATCAATTTTATTTGGTTGCTCATTTTGACAACACACAGATTCAGTGCTCCTAAAGATTTTGGAGAAATTTATAGTTAACCTTAAGTATTAAAAAAAAGCCATCTCTCTCATGAGCTGTTGTAAACATGCACTTAAGTATATAACTATACTTGTAAAGTTTTAAAATGTAAAATATGCTGAGAATTGTATCGACTTCTTCATACAATTTTTAATAGTAGTTGAAAGTTTTGATGTTTCATGACAGCCTATCTCATAAAGATCACTGAGTTGACATGCTGTTGGCAGTAAATTTTTTAAAGTAGAATAAATTTCTATGACTATTTAAGCAAAATATTTCCATAATTAATCCACATGGTAATAACAGATGGGTAAATTGAAGAAATGTCCTTGAAGTTATTCTTTTAACAGATGTTCTTAACTATTAGCTTCATGTTTTTACCCACCTAAATTTCCAAATAATTGAATAAAAGTTAACATATGCTTTCCTCCCCTTAATGGGCAGAGCCCATAATTGATACAAAGTTTACCACAGGAGAGAAATTACCTTCAGTGGTACATTTTCTAATGTTTTTCTTTCTTCTACCCTATCACTGACCATCCTGTTCACCAATTATTTTTCCTTTTTTTCTATTTTAATACAGAGTCCTACAGAATGCACTTTTGCTTTCAGATAGCAGCCTTCACCTCTTCTTACAGAGCCATCTGAATTCAGAAGACATTGAGGCGTGTGTTTCTGGGCAGACTAAGTATTCTGTGGAAGAAGCAATTCACAAGTTTGCCTTGATGAACAGACGTTTCCCTGAAGAAGATGAAGAAGGAAAAAAAGAAAATGATATAGATTATGATTCAGAAAGGTATTTCCTTGCATTTTGATTTAATGTATATGTATTTATGTAACACATAGTGCACATATGCATGTGTATAGATATATATACACACTTCACTTTTTTGTTGATGTAATACTAAGATAATGAAAAAATTAATTGACTGAGATTTTATTGAGCTGTGACAGCTCATCATAGTAGTCTTCACACACACCTCCACACTGAATTAATGAATGCAGTAGAAATTCAATTATTTGCATTCTGATTATGTGACTTTCATTTAGTCAGACTTGAATTATTCGCGTTTAAATTATCTAGCTAAAAAAATATCCAACTGCACTCCAAATGGCTAATTAAAAGTCCAAATTTCCTGTCTCTCTTTGTGACTGGAGATAATTAAAGTTCTCCTCTGTTACTCAGGCTTTGAGTGTGTTGTGAAAACCAATTTCCTCTTTTTATTATTTTCCCCCTCTCTTCTTTTCCAGTTCATCCTCTGGGCTTGGACACAGTAGTGATGACAGCAGTTCACATGGATGTAAAGTAAATACAGCTCCGCAGGAATCCTGAAAAATAATTCTAATGTTACTATCTTAGGAATAGCAAATTATGTCCAGTCATAGAGAAGAAAGCTTCGTAATAATACATTCTTACCTAAAGCTCACTGTCATGATGTTAGGTATTTAAATTCTTAAAGCTGTTGGTTGTTTATTAGTGGTATTTTTATGTTGTCTTATTTTAGGTAGGCTTCTGTGTAAAGCTAAAAATCCTGTGAATGCAATACTATCCTTTACAGGCAGGCATTATTGGTAAACAAGATCTTGCCCTCAAATGAAATGACTTACATGCTTTAAAAAACCTAGTTGGTTTTATTGAATTTAAAAAGATAGGCAACTAAGTAGCATTTAAAATCAAGATAGAGCATTCCTTCTTGTATCAGTGGGGCAGTGTTACCGTAAACAGTAAACACGGTGTATATGTTGTTAACCCCTATCAAGAGTAACATTGTAGACCAGACTGCCTCTCTCAGACTTGTGGCTGATATTTTGTGGATACCTCCTGTGCACTGGCAAAACACTATACGCTTTTGGGTGTTCGACTGAAATATTTTAAGAGTATTTAACCTTTCCAGTATTCTGTTTCACGCTTAGATGGAAATGTATCTTATGAATAGAGACATATTAAAATAATGTTTACATCTTAGAAAAAACATAGATAGTGCTAGTAATATTACTTATAATTCCAGTATATAGATTCAGAAATACATTTTCATTGTCCAAAATCAGCTTCAACAAATGGTTTCTGGAGACAAATCATTTTTTTCATTATCATTGCATAATTAGAACTACAGGTTAATGATTTATTTTTTGACTAAATGTGCAATTTCTTATCACTAGATAACTTTCAGTATCAGTGGTGGTTACTTACTACTTAAATCAGAGGAAGGATTTTATAAAAATAATAAATTTAATTTTACCAATAAATATTCCCATAATTTAGAAAAGGATGTCAACTTGCTAATTTCAGAAATAATTATTCATTTTTTAAAAACCCCTTCTTTTAAAGCATCTACTTGAAGATTGGTATAATTTTCATAAAATGTCTTTTTTTTTAGTGTCCCAAAGATATCTTGGATAAACTATTTTGAACTTCAGATTTCAGATGAGGCAACATTTTCTTGAGATAATTAGCCAAATTTCTTCCATGTTGAATGGCACAAAATATTTCTGTGAAACTAACAGGAAGATATTTTCAGATAACTAGGATAACTTGTTGCCTTGTCACCCAGCCTAATTGAAGAGTGGCAGAAGCTACTACAAAAAGCAACCTTTTCATTTTCACTAGGAGTTTAAAAGCTATTGTATTATTAAAAAGTCTTTACAATGCTTGTTTCAAAGAACCAACAGAAAAAAAAGCTAACAAAACTAAGAACTAACATTTAAAAAATTAAATTTAGAATGATTTCTCTAATTTGTCCTTTTTTTCTTTGGTCTAAAACATTATTAAATTTTTGTAAATATTTTGATTTAATGTGTCTTAGATCCTCATTATTTTAATACAGGAAAAGAAAAAGATTTAGTAATTTCTTTTTTTTAAAATTATACTTTATGTTCTAGGATACATGTGCACAAGATTTAGTAATTTCTTACCATGCTAATATGTAAAGTTTATGCCATCCAGGCATTTAAGAGCGATCCTCATCCCTTCAGCAATATGTATTTGAGTTCACACTATTTCTGTTTTACAGCAGTTTTGAAAAACACATACTATGCCACCAATTGTCATATTATTTTTAGATGATGTAACATAACCATCAAAATTAATATTAATGCCTAATATTTAGTATGTAAATGTCATGAGATCATTTTTACATTAAACGGGAAAAAAAATCAACTTTGCCAGATCACTTATTTTATACAAGAGACTATATTCTGCCTTAGACCAAAACTCAGTGTTTTTTATTTTTTATGAGGAAATTTGGTAAAACATGGTTTAATATTAACTATAGTTGTACATATTTGAGGCATTTAGCCTTGGTTCAGTTGTTTCAGTGTCCACACTCTGGCTTCTTAAAACTGGTTTCTTGCAGCCGAGATATTTAGATGAACTTCAGTTTCCGGTGGTTTTCTTGCTTTGTCTCTTATTTTTCCCTGGCATATTTTTTATAAAGCTTTCTTTAGGGAAAAGAAAATAATTACTGATGTAACTAACATGAATAGATGTTTATTTAACACTATTTTTAATATGACTTAAATATAAATAATTCTAATCCTGGATTCTTTATGGTTACAATACAGCAAAACTGCATTTTCCCTGGCTAATTCTGAAAGGGTAAACTATTCACCTATAAAGCCAACTTACGTGTTTTGTTGTAGAACTAGATTTATATATAACCCAAAGGTGTCAACAGTGAACGTCAACAACCTGTTACTGAGGCTTCTTATAAAGTCTCACTTAGAAGAAAGTTACTTAATTCTAGTTAAGATTTCAAGTTTTAAAAATTACTAGGGACAAGTATTTATTCTTAAGCAGATACTATTCCTTAAGATGTTAAGTATCTTGCCAGTTTTTCAAACCTAGTCCACATTTCATTGAATAATTAAATACAAACAAGTGATATGCAGTATAAAGTAAAAGAACAAAATTTCTTTTATGACAATTAAGAAGTTAAACAAATTCATTTAGCCTGGCTACAATCACCGTTATATCCAACAGTAAACTAGATGCTGTTTTGAATTTGGTTTGTATTTTTTGGATGCCTTAAGGATTCATTATTATTGAGCTACTGTGGTACAAAAAAGGTTTTCAGTATTTGAGCTATAAAAGACGACCCCTTTTCATTGGAAGCCTCAACATTTTAAAACAAAAATAACAAAGCTTATTGTTTCTAAATAGTCTTCCTCTTAATATTTAAATTATTTAGCTGGTATCCTATGAATACAAAGCAACATCTTTTCAATGAAGGAAACAATTTATTTCAGTACAATTTTGTGTTTCTGTTTGGAATACAGACCTTTTCTTAGTTTATTATATATAAACACATTTTCAAATACAAAATACTGTCGGAAATTAGTTACTGCAATTTGACATTCAAAGCATAGAACTTTCTTTGCAAATAAAGGTCATAAGAAATTAATAATTTTAAGAGTGGAGTTCAAAAATTTCAGAAGGATGTAAATAAGCAACATTCTTTAACATTAAAAAACCCCAAAACATTAAGCTACAATTTCGCGCGCTAAAGACACTATGCAAATGGCCACCTCCCGCCCGGGCCACTCCGCCGGCGGCGGCGACTGGCGGCAGGTAGCTAGCCAGCCGGCCTCGGTCCGGTAACCCATGGCAACCGCCCTGGTAACCCATGGCAACTGCGCGGCGGAAAGAAAAAAAAAGAACCCTGGTGGAGGGGGGGCGGCGGGCGGTGAATGGGAACAACGACCGCAAAGAGACAGCGATTTACCGCGCGGGCCTGCGGCTCCCGACCGCACCAGCTGCAGACTGGCCCGCGAGGCCCCTTCCCGTGCTACCGTGATGACTGGCTTCTGGGGAAAAGAGCAATAAGCAGAAAGCGCTCGTGCAGAGGGGCTCCGGGCGGTGCGCTTGGTGTGGGAGGCTGCCTTGAACGCCGATGACCCTCCGGGCCTCCGCGTGTCCCGGCTTCCAGGGCCCCGCCAGGCTGGAGAGTGAGCGTGGAGCAGGCCCTGCCGCCCGGGGACTGGGTGAGGGGCGGCCGCGCCGTGGCCGGGGCTGGACCCCAGGCTTTGTTCTGCAGACGCTGGAGCCCGGCTGGAGGAGGGGCGACACCGTGCTGCTCCGGCCCCGTGGGGCCCAGCTCCCGAGGGTCCCCGCGAGCGGACGCGGTGGCGCCGGGCAAACTCTACGCGCCCTAAATTTTGTCATCTGCACACGCATCGCACACATTAGTTAACCCCTTTCTCTTCTAGGTCCCCAAGAGCCTAACCTGCCCGGCGGGCGCGCGGCTGCGTTAACCTGCCCCCTCCCGTCTGGAGAGGGAGGGGACAGTCGCGCCTGGTGGTAAGACTGGGCTACTGGGGAAGGAGTGCGTGTCTCCAGGTTCAGAAACGCGCCTGGGTCAGGGTGCTCTGTGTGTGTGTGTGGGGGGGCGTGGGGGGGGTGACACAAGTTTTCAACCTGCTTTAGGCTGAGGCCCTGTAAGCGGGACTGTGTTCTAGTCCCCGGAAAAAGCGCGCGGCCTTTGACACACCAGGTGCCAGGCCGCCGGAGGACAGAAGGGGGCGCTGCCGGGCCAGTGCGGAGGCTGCAGCCGCCCTCTGCAGAATGCACCCTTGGTTGGGTCTGGCGAGCTGCCCGCGTAGTAGAGTAGTGTTAGGGCTCCCAAGTAGAAAGAACCTGCGCCCTACGTAGGTGTCGGTTGTTCTTAAGAGCATCATTTGGTCGCTGGTGTATTCGCAGAACCCCTAGCCCACAATAAGGTGGTTCAGGAAACGCAACCAGAACCGGTTCCATTCCGTACCCAGCAACTACGTGCAACTACAGTGCATACAAGTCCACACATCCAGGTCAAGTTTTAACTAGCTGTGATTCCAGGTACATTGTGATGTTATAAAAAGGAAAAGATTTGGCCGGGCGCGGTGGCTCAAGCCTGTAATCCCAGCACTTTGGGAGGCCGAGACGGGCGGATCACGAGGTCAGGAAATCGAGACCATCCTGGCTAACACGGTGAAACCCGTCTCTACTAAAATAAAAAAAAAATTAGCCGGGCGAGGTGGCGGGCGCCTGTACTCCCAGCTACTCGGGAGGCTGAGGCAGGAGAATGGCGTGAACCCGGGAGGCGGGGCTTGCAGTGAGCTGAGATCCGGCCACTGCACTCCAGCCTGGGCAACAGAGCCAGACTCCGTCTCAAAAAAAAAAAAAAAAAAAAAAAAAAAAAAAGGAAAAGATTTGGCCTGGATGATTATGAGGTCCTCAATTAGACCACTCTCTGTAGGTGTGTTACAGTGACAAATCCAAATAGCAAAGCCATCTGGAATATCTTTTTTTTTTTTTTTTTTTTTTTGGAGGCAAAGGCCTATGCAAATATAATATGCACACGCTTCTGAAAGGTGACTAGATCGACAGTGTTTAAGATATCCAATATTTTTACTGGTAGACAAGGGAAGCTAGCTATGTAGAAAATCCTATTTTAATCCTTTCATAAAGATAGAATCTTAGATCTTAGGGAAACTTGGCTTCTTTTCACAAATATGCACATTCTGGGTTCCACTGCGTATAGAGGACCCGGTACTGGGAGCATGTGCTATTAGAGGTAAAACACAGGTGCTGACCTGCCCTGGGATCCGTGCAGTACAATCCCAGCTCTCTGCATAGCAGTGTACTGGGAGCCCTGTGCTTTCGTTTAATTTTTTTTTTTAAACAAAAGCAATTACAGAAAAGTGCAAATTTAATGTGTGACATTTAACATTTTGCCGTGGCAGGCAGCCTCCACTTAAATGGGGCCTTTCTGCAGAACAACAGGAGCCAAAAGGCCTTGTGTCATGGAGTAATGTAAGACACAATCTGGGCTGCAAACGCACAATGAATCGGGAAGGATTTATGTAATTAATTGACCAGTCTTAACCTGTTATCGTGATGTAAGGAATTTGGAACTCATTAATTTGGGCTCTGACAGATTTCATATTAGAGCTGGCAAATATGGATTGAGCCTCTTATTCTTGTAGCAGCTGGAATTTCCATGACAGTGAGGCTTAGTGAAGAAGACCTATTGCCGGAGTCAAACTGCCTCTTGCTAATCAGTAGCCCTGCTCTGTATTAAAGGGATAATGAAAGAAAAAAAAAAAGGAAAAAGCATGTTACCTAGGTGGGGGAGTGGAAGGGACTTGTGTTCATTCTGCTAGTATGTGGGTTGAGCTCAAGCATTTGTAGCTGAACCAAACATTAATTGCAATCATAGAGTTAGGTGATTTCTCAATACCTTGAGAGAAGAGAAGGTAGAATGGTGTCAGGGTCAGGTTTGATATTATCCAAGTTAAAGAGGGATTAAAAGACAGAGCCTCTGAATGTCATCTGTGTGCACATAGAGACTGTATGAAGAAGGAGATAGAAGTCTTACGAGGGGCAAATGGGAGTTTTTTTGGTAATGTCATATTCACAAATGAGCAGTTCAGAGCCCTGAAGGAGAGACTGCCTTTCTCAGGAGCCACTTCCTGACTCCTGGTGGGAGCGCCCTAGTGGACCCCTTGAAACCCAGAACTCACATAATGAGCATTTAGTTGATAATTTAATCAGTGTCCTCTTCAAATTTTATGATGTTTACTGAATCACCCATTTGGAAATGTCCAGTTTCTTCTTTGAGATTGTAAATAAACTCAGTAAAAGTTTAACTTTCATTTTTTTCCATCCTTGACAATCAGAAAATTGCTAGGTTCAAAAAAGGTCCCAGACATTAAACAAAATGGTTTTTTTTCCCTTCACAATAGTCTTCCCTTACTGCTGTACTATGTGATAAGGTTAATATAACAACTGCCATAAGGATCATTAATACAGGGAGATAAGCAAAGTTGCATGCTGGAAACATTTGCAGGGTATCATTTGCCTTTTCTGCTGATAAAGAAGCCTTCAGTAACAAATACAGATCACAGGCACTGAATATTTAACTTTTGAGACAGAAATTCCAATTGATCTTTCCTAATATGTTATTATTCATAAATACTTTTTAAAGTTGGGTACTGACTGCTCTCAAAATATGATTTTAAAAAATTTGTATGTTACCTACCTTTTAAAGTTTACAATCAAACAATTTACTTTTTAATATGACAAATATTTATAACTTGCAAAAACAAAGATTTCCATGCCCCTCTCTTCATTCTTATTTTTCTTTTTTGAAAATTGTCTTAATTTCAACCAAATTCCAAAGTAAAGAATTTCCCTTTTAGTTAGTGATAATGGGATTTGATCTATCAATGAAGTGCGCAGTATAAGGATTTGTTTTTTATTATCTTGTTAACAAGTGATTTCTTTAGTTTTGGCTCCATTTAAATGAATGCATAAAGATAAATGCTAGAAATTTGCATCACTATATTAATGTTATCCTTCACACTGAGAGCAAAAAGGGAGCCAGTATTTGTTATTGGTAGTAGTATTTCAGTGAGAAGGCAATGAGGATAAACAATTGATACCAGCAAGACTTGGCTAACTAGTATAAACCATGACAAGGGCGATTAATAGTGTATATAAACACACTTCAAGTTTGTATACATGATCTCAGCTCTCACCTAGCGATTTCTTAGTATTTTTTTAAAGGGTGATTTGTAAGTTGGCAGTTACAAGGCTATCAACTCATGTGCTGTGTGTACTGTTTATATATTAGAGGTATGGAATAGACATACTGAAGTGTGATTTACCGGAGAGAGTGTTGATTTGGAAGGATGTCTGGTGAATCAGGTTGTGGCTCTGTGGCTGGCACGTACCCAAAGGCAGTTCCCAACCTCTCTGGACCTCAATTTCCTCCTCAGTACAATAAAAAGACTGGATACAGAACTTTCTAAAGGTGTTCCCTATAGCGCTAGTTCTGAAGAATGCTAATTAAAAAAAAAAAAAGCAGGATGGAGGTTTCCATGGCCAGTTACGTTTTGGACACGTTGGGCTAAATAAAGTTTAATATTAATTTTTCTGCAGGACTTCTCAGTGACTTTCATATGGTAATATTCACTGTGACGCCAGGGCAGTGGCTCACACCTGTAATCCTAGCACTCTGGGAGGCCGAAGCAGGTGGATCGCTGGAGGCTAGGAGTTTGAGACCAGCCTGGGTAAGGTGGCAAAAACCGATCTCTACAAAGAAAAAAAAATTAGCCGGGTATGGTGGCACATGCTTATGGTCCCAGCTACTTGGAGGGCTGAGGTGGGAGGATCGCCAGAGCCTGGGAGGTCAAGGCTGCAGTGAGCCGTGATCATGGCACTGCACTCCCACCTGGGCAACAGAGCAAGACCCTCAAGAAAAAAAAAATTCACTGTGAATCTTTAAGTGTGTGTGTGTGTGTGTGTGTGTGTATGCGTCTGTGTGTAGGGGTACCGTGCACAGTTTTCCTAAACTGATTCGAAAACAAGGGTGAACAGTGATCCCTTGAATCTATAGTTCTTTGGATTCCTTCTGAAAATGATTAAGGGGCACTTGCATTCACCCTAGGTGTTCTTGAAGCCAGGGTGCAAGGAACATGTGGATATCACTAAATGAGAACGATTCCCCTTCAGAGAAGAGGTTCTACAGAGAGGCAGGGAGTATGGTACTAAGTTTGTTTGTTTATTTATTTTTGAGACAGGGTCTTGCTCTGTTGCCCAGGCTGGAGTGTGGTGGCACAATCGTGGTTCACTGCAGCCTCCACCTCCCAGTCTCAAGCCATCCTCCCACCTCAGCCTCCCGAGTAGCTGGGACTGCAGGTGTACACCACCATGCCTGGCTAATTTTTAAAATATTTTTGGTAGAAACAGGGTTTTGCCATGTTGCCAAGGCTGGTCTCAAACTCCTGAGGCGATCATGCTGGGATTACAGGCGTGAGCCACCTTGCCTGGCCTCTCAAACTTAAAAGCCTCTGTTTCTCTCTCTCTTCTCACCCCACCAGATGCTCCTTGACTTATGACAGTATGTCATACTATCATGTAATAGTAAACCTATGGTAAATTGAAAATATTATAAATCAAAATGCATTCGATATATCTAACCTACTGAACATCCTAGCTTAGCTTACCTTAAACATATTCAGAACATTTACTTTAGCCTACAGTTGGGCAAGAACATCTAACCCAAAGTCTATTTTATAATCTAGTGTTGAATACCTCATGTAATTTATTGAATATGATATCGAAAGTGAGAAAGAGCATGGTTGTATGTGAACTTGAAGTACAATTTCTACTGAATGTATATTGCTATCATGTCATTGTAAGTCAAAAAGTCATGAATCAAACCACCCTAGGTTGGGGATCATATGCAGTCATGCATTGCTTAACAATGCGGACATGTTCTGAGAAATGTGTCATTAAGCAATTTTGTTGTGTGAACATCACAGAGTTTACTTACACAAACCTAGATGGCATAGCCTACTAAACACTCTGGCCACAGCCTAGTGCTCCTAGGCTGCAAACCTGTACAGCAGGTAACTGTACTGAACACTGTAGGCAGTTGTAACACAATGGTGAATATATGTGGTCTAAACATAGAAAAGGTACAGTAAAAATACTGTATAAAAGATAAAAAATGGTACACCTGTAGAGGGCAGCTCCATGATACTCATGGGACAACAGTCGCACATGCAGTCTGTTGTTGACTGAGATGTTAAAACTATGCAGCACATAACAACGTATCTCTCTCTATCCCATTCCTCTTCAGATTCTTTTCAAACTCCTGACTTTAGCCTCTTTCTTATTTTCCAGACCCAGCCCACACTGGCTCTTGTCTCTCTCACCCTTTTCCTTAACCCTCCAGATCTATTCCTCACTGTTCTGCCGGTAGCTCTCAGAGTAAATCTGACACAGCAGTCCCTGGCCCTCTCGGCTCCTCCCTGCTCTAATTCCAATCTTTGCAGCCATAGCTTAGGAACTAGTCTGACAAAGATGGGATTCACCTGAGCAGTCTGGGGTGGGGGTATGAGGGCAGAGAGGGGGGAGGCAGGGGGAGGGAGAGGTAGGGGAGTGGAGGAGGGGAGGGAGAGTGGAGGGTGGGAGCAGGTGGGCACACTGGCTGTCACAGTGGTGATCAGAGACAAGCCTGCAGTCTAATCCTGTAAAAGGTTTTCCTGAAACTCCTAATTTTGTTTAGTAGTCATGAACACCAGCTTGCACCCAATTTTTGTTTTCCTCTTTGTTGGTCTACCTACCAAGTTTATCCCCTGACCTTCAGGGGACTTCACCTCAAAACCATTGTGTGAAAACCAACCTTATTTCTAAGAATATTTCTAAGGTCTATGACCTTCTTTGGCAATCCATGATGAGGATTAACCACTCTTTTTAGAAAACGATTTTGTCTACATGCCTCATGCCCCCATTAAGCCCAATCTCTGGGCAGATCACAGGCCTCAGGGTAAATGTGTAAGGAGGCCCTTGTGCAAGGCCAGTGGGGAGGGAGGAGGCACTAGTGCCCTCTAAGGGCACTGACATTCAAGACTCCTGAAATGCTGTGTGGAACTGTGCCGCATTTGGAGAGGGGAAGATAAAACGTGTCTGTGGGTTGCAGTCAGCTTGCAGGGTTTATAACACAACTGTATTTTATATTTTTTTTTGAAAAAAATTAAGTTTTCCTGAACCTTTTATTTTCTAGTTGAAATGTTCTCAACATTAATATTTCATCCTAAGTTTTACTGTAATTTATGGTTCTTTTCTGAATCAAAGGTTTGTTCATAGCTATGTTAAATAATGACCTCCAAACTCAAATGTGAAATTGGTGTAAAGGTTTTGACAGTGAGTTGTATTGTGAACAGTTTAATTGAAGTTGTCTTAGTGGAGTCTAGTTATTTCTGTAGTTGGTGGTTCAGCCTGACCTCAAAACAACAAAAAATGTAAACATAGTAAACATTTCTTGGGCTCTAACATTGTTCTGACCTATAAGAGAGGCAGAAATAAGTAAAGGTTTGGTGAAGGCAGGTAAGATTATACTGTCTGTTAGAGTAGAGGAGATGGTTTGAAATAAAATGGGAATAAATAAGGAGGTAGAGGCACCTGGACAACACTGTAGCTGTTGTCCAAAGATACCCCAGATGGCAATGGCTCCAATGAGGGAGAAATCAATTTCTCTTTCAGGTAACTCTCCGAAGGAGGTAAGCAAGCCCTGCTCCAGGAAGCCGCCCAGGGACCTGGACTGGAGGAATGGCTCGGCAATCCTCAATACGTGCTTTTCTTTCCAGGATTGCTCCAGTCAGCCCTCTTTCTAACCAGGCTAGGAAAGGAGAGAACATAACTGGCGAAAGCACCTTTTAATTTTTTTTTTTTTTTAGACAGGGTCTCACTCTATCACCTAGGAGTGCAGTGGTACAGTATCAGCTCATTGCAGCCTCGACCTCTTGGGCTCAAGCAATCCTCCCACCTTAGCCTCCCCAGTACTTTGGACTATAGGTGCACATCACCATGCCTAGCTAATTTTATCTGTTGTAGAGATGGGGGTCTTGCTATGTTCCCCAGGGTGGTCTCAAACTCCCGGGCTCAAGCATCCTTCCTCCCACCTTAGCCTCTCAAAGTGCTGGAATTACAGGTGTGAGCAATCATGCCTGGCATCATTTATTTTTTCTTTTTTTTGAGACGGAGTCTTGCTCTGTCGCTCAGGCTGGAGTGCAGTGGCGCATCTTGGCTCACTGCAACCTCTGCCTCCTGGGTTCACGCTATTCTCCTGCCTCAGCCTCCCGAGTAGCTGGGACTACAGGTGCCCGCCACCACGCTCAGCTAATTTTTTGTAGTTTTAGTAGAGATGAGGTTTCACTGTGTTAGCTAGGATGATCTCGATCTCCTGACCTCGTGATCAGCCCACCTTGGCCTCCCAAAGTGCTGGGATTACAGGCGTGAGCCACCGTGCCTAGCAGCATAATTTATTTTTCAATAGAAATTTTCAAACATACACAAATGTAGGGATAATGCAGTATAAGAGATTCCCATGTGCCTGTCACTGAGCTTAAACAGTTACCTTTGTATGGTCAAACTTGTACCATTTATATCCCCCAAATAGGTCCCCCACAGCTTCGCTGCATTATATTTAAAAGCAAATCTTAGACATCTTTAAGAAGATGATCTGGAAGTTGTACACATATCACATCACTTGGTGACAACTCAGTTACATGATCACGCCAGACACAAGCAAGGCTGGGACATGTCTCTAGCTGGGCAGCCGCGTACCCAGGAAGGAGGAGAGAATGCCACACTTGGGATTACAGGATTTGAGGAGGTAGCCTTGAAAAAGGCCGTAGAGGTTGAAATCACGTGGCTCAGAGGAAGATCAAGGACATTTCTACACTGTAGTCAAATCCAACTGATGCCCAGTGCATACTGACACCTTGTGAGGGCTGCAGTGCAAGTCTTGAAAATCTTATGCACTCACATTTTCAGCAAATGCAGCATTTGCCAAATAGAATAGCAAGATGAAGTGGCTTAGAAAGGCACTACCGCTCTTGCTCTTTTTCTCACCTGTGTAAACTTAGCTGAGTTAATGATTTTAGAGGAGAGAAAGTCAATATATATGTAAATTATGAACACGGTTTATGTGCTTCTGCTGTTGGAAACCTGTCTTTTAAGGTGTTATAAGGTGTATGTGTATTTTAGACTTTATGTATTTTCCTGTAATAAGAAGAGAACAAGACACCACAGAACTTAAAATATGCAAAAGAAGAAATAGTTTACATTAGTGTAATGAATCAATTCATACTAAAAACATTTATTGAGCATGTATTATATTCCGAAGATTGAGCTGGGTACTCCAGCAGATAGATGATAACAAACCTTCAACCCCTGTTCTTGGAAGCTCTCAATCTGAGGGCAGACACACATGAAAACATCTAACTACAACGTAAGACAGAATGAATCAGGTGCCGTAACTGGGGGTAGTCTCACCTGCCCAATATCCATTCTCTTCCTGCAAGACTCTTGATA
This sequence comes from Macaca thibetana thibetana, assembly GCF_024542745.1. NCBI lineage: Eukaryota > Metazoa > Chordata > Mammalia > Primates > Cercopithecidae > Macaca > Macaca thibetana. Next base: position 96,844,804 of record NC_065580.1, read on the forward strand.
TTTCTCAGGGACCACCCCTCTCCACTCTCAGTTCCTGTGGTTTGAGTGGAGCTGAGTCAACCTTCATCCCCACAGGGAGTTGTAACCCAAGTCTAGTCAATCAGAGCAATTGTATTTTCCTGGCCCAACTGATGAGTGGTTCATAAGTGGTCACATGCCCAGTCAAAACCAATGACATTTGTGCTACTGTTGAGAAAAGGAACTCTTTCCTCCTCTGGGATGGCTGGATAGGATGAAAGCCTGGAACTCTGGGAAGCTCATATTACCACTGCCTGAAAATGAAGCCCACATCAAAGGTAATAGAGCTGAGAGATGAATTGAGTGGGTCCTGATGACATCCTTTAAAACTGTTGGATATTTCCCATGTCAAGCACTGCAGTAAGCATATCATTCACTGATTTATTCATTCATTCGCTCACTTGCTGACTTTACCTGTGCAGTTGCATTTAATCCCTATATAGTAGTTCCCCAAATTGCTTTCTGAGGTCTCAGTTACTGACCATCCACTGCAGTCTAAAGATCGGTGAGTACAGTACAATAAGATATTTTGAGAAAGAGACCATATTCACATAACTTTTATTACAGTATATCATTATAACCCCTCAATTTTTTTATTGTTGTTGTTAATTTCTTAGTGTGTCTAATTTATAAATTAAATGTTATTATAGGTATGCACATATAGGAAAAAACATAGTGTATACATGGTTCAGCCTATCTGAGGTTTCAGGCATCCACTGAGGGTCTTGAATATACCCCACTGGATGGGGGGGACTACTTCAACATTAATAGAAAGTGGGTACCATTATTCTCATTGTATAGATGAACCTGCTGCTAATTAAGGGAAAAGGTGGGATTGAACACAGAATCAGGTCTGTTTCTGATACCCTATATGGTTTCTCAAGGAGAAAATAGCTGTTATAAAACCAATGTATTCTCTTAGCACCTAGAATACAATAGTGCATTCACTTAGAAGGGGCCACTTACATATTTCTTGACTGGGTGCATATTCATGGCGTAAAGAATGGTGGTGCTGTTACTTAGAGTGGGAAGCACAGGAAGAGGTGCAGGAGGAAGAGAAGGGGAGGATGAATTCAGGTGCAGCCAGGATGTGGGTACAGGAAGAGATGATATGCCCAGAGGTGAAAATGTGAGGTTGGAATAGGGCGAGAGGTAGAGAGGAACATTTAGAAATTTTCTGAGAGGAGAATTGATGAAGGACATCTTTCCACAAATGTTATCTCAGTGAGGCCTTCCCAAATTGCAATCTCCTTCTTAATTCCCTTTTCCTTACCTTCCCCATCTCTCCTCGCTGCTTTGTATTCTCATAGCATCAATCACCTGTATCTAAGTAGATATCTATTTGTTTTTATTTATGTCCTCTGCATCCCCATGACAATATAAGCTTTATCTGAGGACGGAGACAGGCTGTTGTTCACGGTGGTGTCCCACATGCCTAGACTAGTGCCTGGCACATAGGAGGTGCTCAAAGTCTATTTGTTGAATTAATAAATGAAGGAGTGGAAGTGTGTGAGATTGCTCACTGACGGCAGAGATAGATGAGGGTAGACAGAGACCTGGGAAGAGGAGACCCTGGAAGTGACTGAGACAATCTAAGAGGCAGAAGACAAATCAAAGAGCAATTCCCAAGAATAAGGAAAGCAGAGGGTTTCCAGAGCAGCACAGCCAGCAGGGGCAAATGTTGCTGAGGGGCAAAATATGGCCGAGGCCACTACATCTTTGGTAATGTTGCACAGCATCATTGGAGGCTCTTGGGATTCAGAGTCAAGCATGAGGGTTTGAATTCCAGTCCTGCCATTTACTAATTTACTAGTTATGTAAATTTGAGTAACTCTCTAAACTTCGGAGCCTTGGTCTGTTTACCTGTAAAATGGGTATAATGCTGACCCTACCTCAAAGCATGATTTTAAGGATGCACTGAATGATTATATGTGAATGACATGTATATATGTGAATTATTACCATTATCACTGATTTGCAGTGGGTAGAATAAATATCTACAAATAAAGGAAGTCATGAAAAATTTTGATAAACCATTACTGTTTGGGAATAATTGATTTCAAGACAAAACAAAATACATGATGATTCTTGCTGTCATTTTCAAACACTACGCATATATATTTGAAATTGAGCACTTGCATTTATGGGTTTGAATTTGGGGCATTTTCTTTATCAGGACTGTTCCCGGTTTTCTTATACCGCTTCTTACTTAGGCTATTTATGCAAATGCACAACCCCAGACAGACAAGAGGCAACATTTCAGTTCTCTGTCAATTGGGTTGGAGAGCTGCATGCAGCCATTCCCTTCCTTCCCCCACCCCCCTCGCAAGCCAATCTTATTTTTTACCCTTTGTAGTCAGAATGTTGCATATCCCAAGTCTTTCTAGAAAATCACTAATTTTATTTATGCATTCGCCATTTATATTGTAGGTTTTGAGTTAGATTTAGTCCTGGTGACTGAAAGTTCAACATTTTCTGAATATTTTCCTCAAAACCACAACCACATTTGGCAGCAAAGAAGCTGGAGGGATGAATAGACTTCCATGTTGCTTGGTTGTAGAGAGGGAGATGCTGGCAGAAATTTGCAAGCATTTGCATATATACAATTGTCTGTGATGTTTGCTTCCACTCGTGCTCTCTTTCTCTGCCCTCTGTTCTCTTTGTGCAGTGAATTACTAATACAAATACAGATGATGAAATTTCTGATCCCAGACTGCAAAGCAAATGCACATTTTGGAAGGTATCTGGGGAAAATGGATAGGTTCTTTTGATCTTGTTGCTTTAGCCAGACAAGGAAATAAGGAGAAAGTAATTACAGGGACTTGTCTTTGAAGGTAGAATGAGTGGCACTGACAGGGTTTCTTTTCACGGAATCTTGTAGAAATGCTATTTTCTTGTTAATATCAATAGGTATTATTCCTGGAAATAGAGTTTATGTATTAAAATGTGTGTTCAGCAGATGGGACACCGTCCACAGGAAGCAGAACAAGCTCTGTCCTTGTGGCTACAGGACAGAGTGGATCTAGGGGTGGGTGAAATTTGTCCCCAGGCTTGAGGCATTCCCCAGGGCAGCCTTGACAGTGCAAGTTCTAGAGGTGGAGTGAAAGTGCATTTGCCCCTGAAAGCATCCTGTGGTAAATCACTGCTCCTGCATATTCAGAAGTCATCAGTTTCATAAGCAGAAGCGTGACTCTGTTGGGCAACTGGAGGTGGTAGCTCAGTGGCTCTGATTAGGTGGCAGTGCTATCAGGAATGCTCAGCTTGCCTGACTTCAGAATATATTCCTATTAGCTATCAGAAAGCTCCCTGGAGAAAAGAGCTGAAATGCAACTTTAATTGGCAACTTTTTAAGGTAACAAAGAACATTTTCTTATACCTATCCCTGTGGTGGACCTAACGTTAATACATTGGTAAGTGAGCAATTTGAATTAAGTCCATGGTTTCTTAAACAAACAAGTAAACAAAGAAGTTTTAATTGTCAGTGTACTATGTACTTTATGGCACAACAGGATCACCTTTGGTTTAAGAAATGCATGTCGGCTGAGCGCACTGGTGCATGCCTATAGTCTCAGCTACCTGGGAGGCTGAGGTAGGAGGATCGCTTGAGCCCAGGAATTCAAAGTCAGCCTGGACAATATAACAAGACCTTGTCTTAAAAAAAGCATGCCAATTCTTTTCTTCTTTTAAAATAATTTTGATTTTACCTATTGTTGACCTTTCATCATATATCATGTGGAAAACACCAATTCTGTTTGTCAGAATAGGTTTCTAAACAACTTAAGCTTGTGCTGACAGCTTGGATAAAAAGAACAAATATTTGTTTTTTATTTCATGCAAATATCGCATGCTGTCAAACAAGATGGGCTTAAAGAGGCTAGGATTTTTGCATCGCTCACTAAGGGACAACTAATCTATAGCGGAAATAATTTTAAATGTAGAAGTGCAGTGTGGAAAATGTAGACCTCCCACTAGTTGAAATGACATTAGTAGAAAAAAAAATTTAGCTGAAAAAGGTTATGAAATGCTTATTTTGTTAGATGCTTAAAATATGTTGGAAATAGAATAAAAAAGAGAGAAATGGTTTATAAGAACAAAGACTGTTCTAACAGCTATTACTTTATTGGAAATTAGTTTAGTGGCATTAAAACTCTTTAAATAAACATATATGAAATGATATAACTTTGCGTTGAAACGAGGTTAAGTAAAAAACTGAAATAGCATTACTGTGGATAAAGTAGAGATCAAACCCTTGAAATTACGGATATTAAGGAACTCATCAGGCAATCACTGGGTTCTTTGCTTTCTTTCCATTCTTTCTTGGCATATCCTTTATGGCCCATAATGAGGTAGCTAGAGATACACTGTTATGGCCGCAGTTTAGTGGCAGAAAGTGAATGAAAGAAAATTTCTCTTAAAAATGAAAACAATATTCATCCTAATGATGCTATAGGACTGACCACTATGGAGATTTAAACTAGTATATGAAATTCATTTACAGATATAATGGATACCAATCTAAATATGAAATATTTATATATATGATATTGCTTCTGTTTGGATTCCTGCTGTCTGCCATTCTAGGTGGGATTGTGGATGGATTTTCCCCCTCACTCATTTCCTGTTCCACAATGCCTACTGTGCAGTATTACTGGGCTATGTCAGCCACCTAGCTACCTTCCTGGTGTGACTGTTGTCCCTACTTTCCTTTATACAATGAAGAATTAACTGTTCAGGTACTGTCATCTGCCTTATCCAACACTTTATAACACAGGGGGAGAATTTTAATAAGACCTCCAAGGGGCCTGTTGCCATTTTTAGAGAGAAGGTTTCCTATAAGGGAAGTGCATGGAAACTCCCAAGAGAAAGCTGTTTAAAACCCCCTGCTGAGAGGAACCCGTGTCATCCCATTTTATTGTCTACCTGTCACCACAGCCCTTGCATGATTCTGACAGGCTGCTCTTTTCTCTTGTAGCCAGTGCTGCTTAATGTCATTTTCTTGGTTGAACATCTTTATTTCTGACTTGTTACGAACCATTAACTAGTTTCCAGGTTTCAGTGTCCTGGCTACTTTTGACTAGTAAGTCATTTGGCATAACAAGGTTTCCCTTTATCTTCTTGCTAAAGAAAATCTCTACAAGAAATGATCAGTGTTCCAATCTTTATGAATCCTAGCAGATAGGAAGTGCCTGTCATCGGATGCGAGGTATCTTTTCTGAAAGCATATTTTAGTTCATATAATAGAACTTGACAGACACACTGGGTAACCATTATACTTTTTGTAGAAGGCTTGAAACAATTTAGGTGAAAAGAAGAGAATTTTACAAATATACTTGCCTGGGATGGTTTGAAATAAACATAACAACATTGTTTATAATTAGATTTCTTACATGAAATGTTTTCACACATAAAATTTTTTGAATATATTTTGAAAAGCATTCAGTAGTATAACAGTTGTCAATCTCTATAAACACACTTTTCAAGTGCTAGTTATTTGTAGTATTGCTATAATGAAGACTGGCTGCTTTGGACAATGATTTGAAAATAATATATATAGATGTGTGGCTTGATAACATATTGCTAAAGCATTAAAAAAACAGACTTTAGTTTGCTTTGTATAAAGCTACTCACACATGAAATTAATATAACTAATTTTTTAAATTACTCAATTTTATTAAAGTTTAAAAATGTACTTTTTTTTTTTTTTTTAAACAGATGGAGTATAATGGTGCTATCTTAGCTCACTGCAGGCTCAGACTCCTGGGCTTAAGCAGTCCTCCCACCTCAGCCTCCCAAGTAGCTGGAACCACAGGCGAATGTCACCACGCCTGGCTAATTTTTGTATTTTTAAGATAGAGGCAGGTCTTGCTGTGTCGCCCAGGTTGGTCTTGAGCTCCTTGGCTCAAGTGATCCTTTCACCTCAACCTCCCAAAATGCTGGGATTATAGGCGTGAGCTGCCGAGCCCAGCCAACTTTTTTTAAAGAAATGAACTTAAATATTATGAGCATATATGTTAGTGTAATGTTACATTATTTAAATCCTAAGTAAGAATATTTATCTATCCTTCCCTAATTAGTGGATTCAGGATATTTAACAATCAGTTACTGGCCTAGCAACTCCACTTCTAGGACTCTATCTTAGAGAAATAGTTGAGCAAGGGCATAAGTATGTATGTTCAGTATATGTGGCATTGTAAATCATGAAACATCTGAGACAGCTTCCCAATATATTAATAAGGGAATGGATAAATGAGTCAAAGGACATCTTTAAAATGGAACACTACATTGTTGTTTAAAAGTTGAGCTACAAATGTATGTGCTGATGTGGGCGGTGTCTTTGACATGTTGTTGAGTGGAAAAAGCCGCCTGCAGCACTGTGTGTAGAGTGTGAGACCATTTCTGAGAATAGTGGGAACTCTCTCTCCCCACCTCCTCTGTCTTTGTAGGAACACAGAAAGCAGTCTGGAAAGATACACACTGGACAAACTTTGAGTGTGAAGGCATGGGGGAAATAAGACGGAAGACCTGATCTTTTGCTTTATATGCCTCCATATTATTTGAATTTAGCTTCTCCAGTGTTTATGGACACTATGAGTTAACTTGACAACCTGATTAAATAATTTAAAAAGGAAATTTCATGTCGCAGAAAGGATTGGATGAAAAGAGATAAATGTAGCTACTTGAAATTTCTAACAAAGAAGCGTGGCTTCCTTCCATTCGGTTAACTCTGGCACTCAAAGAATTTGTGTCTCTCTATGAATTTTAACAAATAGAACCTCAATATCTGGGCACACATGCTGTCAACCCAGAGTCTATGTCATCCTGGGAGCGGCTGTGGTCCTCAGTTGATTTCTTGGTGCCGTATTTCAAATCAGCTCATAAATTATTAATAGTACATGTGTAGGTCAGAGACACACTAACCCTGACAATCATTTCATAATATTCTCTCTTTAGCATTAGAAGAGAAGAGAAGGGAGTAATCAATATGCAACATCAGAGGTACATTTCACATAGCTATGGTATATGCACTTAGAAAAAAAAAGAGTCAGATCTTTACAAAAACCTGTCAGCCTGGCATTAATCTTGCATTATGAATAATGTGGCTATCTATGAATCTTTAATATTTTTTAAATGATGAAATTGTATTGTATCCTCTACCAAAGCAAATTTGATAAAATGTGAGAATAGTTTGATCAATGAAGATGTTGATATACGTGAATAAAAAAATTTAAAGCTAGCTCATTAAAGTGCAAAAAGCAACAGCTATACTTTGACCTCAGTGTAAATTTTCAGCCCAAATTGAGTTTTACCATTGTCCATAATGTCACAGAATTATTCTTTAAACAAGTTATAAAATAATTGTTTGGTTAAAACCATTATCCCACAAGACATCTCTGGTAATATACCACTAGCAACCAATTTGATACTGGCTTCTGGTTTATAATAAGACCATCTTCGAGAATTCCTAACAAACACTTAGATTAATGTTTCATGTATAAGATACAGCAGTGCTCATGGAAGATTACAAATCCAATGGCTTGCTAGAAATACTGTTACATTTATTTTTTTCCATGAAGTAATCCCGGAATAATTTGTTCCAGGTTTAATTTTCAGTGAAAGTAAGAAAAGTAGATCAAGAACTTTGCTTATGAAATTTGCCTAATGAAGAAATTTTAATCAGTGCTTGTTGAACTGAAGATAAAAATATAGTTTGTTTCTAAAGATTTGAGGAGAATTAACATGTATCTGATTGTTAATATTTGATTCTTGTTTAATTATTTATTATATCAAGGAATGAATCTGTCAAGTAAATAATGAAATGCGTACATGCAGCATATGTAATTAGGTTAGGTGCATAAATCCAAAGTGTTCACTTTATAGTTGTCAGCGCAGAATTTATTAATAATGAGAAATGTTAAGTGAAGAAAATTCTTAACATAGTCTACCTCATTAGTGCGGATTATAGCAATTGTTGGTTGAAGAAAAAGAAGGGTACAAATAGTCGTGGTTAGGTTTCATTTTCTTAGTTGTCTTTTAATCGTTTAAAAGTATTAGTGAATTGGAGCACATTGGTTTCTCTTTTTAGAAATGTATGATTTGAAACACAAGTTGAGGATTTGAATGCATGCTGCCAATGGAATAATTCCACACTGAAAAAATACAGGCCTCAGGGTTTCTAAATCCAAACAATTGTTTAAGGGGGAAAATTCAATTAACATTTGAGAAGCAAAAACCTTCTTTTATGATTAAGCTGTCAGATGTGAATCTGAAGATTCAGCCTTAAATTCACTGTGAAGGTGCGTAGACAGGAGGCGATGCATCACCAGCTGTCCCCTCTGTTTCCCCTGACTGCCCCAGCTCAATGGGGACGGGAAGAAGCATCTTGTCAAGTACCTTCCTTGAACCCCGGGTTTGCCTGGGCTGCTGGCACAGTTAATGAAACAGGGATTTGAGGAGACCTCAGGTACCTGGGAATGAGACTTGATGGGATCTCTGGGTATGCTGGGGTGGAGATTGCAGGGACCTGGTTGAGTGAGTGCCACCAACTCCATATTAAAGAATCTGACTCATAACCTGGTTAGAGTTAGGTCTGTACTTCATGTTAATCATTAATACCAATGTATGGTCTAAGAGGCAACCAACCAGAAAACAAGATAATGAGATCCCACTGTGTCACTAACTAGTCTGGGAACTTCCAGAAAATTCTCTAAATTCTAGGGCCTTAGTTTCTTTGCCTGTCAAATTAGAGGACTGTCATTCTGGCTTTAAAGGTCTATGATTCACAGAGATGATATTGGAATACATCAGATTTTGTGCAAGCAGTTCCATGAGTGTCTTGAAAAGAAAGGGAGAGTATGATGGTATGAACATTCATCATCCGACCAGGTATTGTCCTAGAGACACTTATACATTTATTAGAAGATGGAAGATATGATGACAAAAGGAAGTCCATGTGGTATTTTAGTAAATGACAGGACTAAAAATGTCTTGCTAAGGGAGTGTGGGCTGCCTTACCTCAGCAGTGGGGACCAGAGACATTCTGATTAGTTACCGTATATTGACTCTAGACAAATGACATGACTTAGCCACTATTTAAGAACTTTCTTACCTTATATATAGATATAAATTAAAAGAGAACTAGAAGGCCTATTTAGGATAACGAAATGACATTACAAAACAAAGACTACATGTTACAATTTTCTTATCTGCCTCTGAGAGGTGACTGACTAATAGTTTTATCTTCAAACGTTTCTGTGATTTACATGTTTTCAAAGAGAAATATTCTGATGGTGAATAATCCAGTTATCAAATTATTTGCTAAATCAAAATAATTATTTGCTATTCTCCTGACTTAATTCTCAGATGTCTACAAACTAAAGAACTTAGGGCAAAAATGGCTTAATTCAGTCAAGCATTTATATTGTTAAAGGCAAAATCCTATGTGGGATCCATAATATGGCTATTTAGTGGGGAGAAAGCAAAGCAAAAGAGCAAATATTTTACTGCACCTTAAGAAAATTAACAATTGGATTCAGCCAATCAGTTTGCTATCAACTAATTCAATATACACCATTTTTTCAAACACTTTTTTTTGGTAGAAAGAACCAATATAAGAATAATCAAAGGGTGATTGGTTTTGATCTTCAAATAAGAAGCCATCATAAATCGCTCATACTGGCCAGGCGCAGTAGCTCAGGCCTGTAATCCCAGCACTTTGGGAGGCCAATGTGGGAGGATCACCTGAGGTTGGGTGTTTGAGACAGCCTGGCCAACATGGTGAAACCCCGTCTCTACTAAAAATACAAAAATTAGCCAGGCGTGGTGGTGTGCGCCTTTAATCCCAGCTACTGGGGAGGCTGAGGCAGGAGAATTCCTTGAACCAGGCAAGCGGAGGTTGCAGTGAGCTGAGATCGCGCCACTGCATTCCAGCTTGGCCTGGGCAACAGAATAAGACTCCATCTCAAAAAAAAAAAAAAAAAAGTTCCTGATACTACTCAATAGCCAGCCTCCCTTATTCCTTATCCTTAGGAGCCCTGTCCAGATTCTAGAGAAAAAATAAAAAATTTTCTAAGCCACTAAGCTTTGGGATGGTTTGGTTGCAGAAATTGATGACTGGGAAACTGACTAAAATTCAGTTTTTGTTTTGGCATTGCCTGTCCTGTCAATTCCCTGCTCTCCTGCACGGCTCCCCTTACCCTCAATGTAATTCAAGGCTAAATCCTGATTAGTCGTCAATTCTGATAATCTTGCCTCCCTTGCCAGTGGTAGTTTAGAGATAGTCGCGTGCCCTGGTTCTGGCCAATGAGAAAAGATCTGAGGGATCTTTGGTATAATTTCTCCACTCTTAAAAAATTTAAGAGAACAGTCAACTTTTTTGTCTGGCTTTTCCATGTCTTAAAGTGATGCCTGGAACTATGGCAGCCATTTTGAGACCTTGAGGAGAACTAGCTAAGGACAAGGTCAGCAAGCTGAGGATGGCAGTTTCGGAAAGACGAGAAAAACTTGGCAACATTAAACATTTTTGACCCACTAAATTAACCAAACTTAGCATCTGCTACCTTGGGACTTCCTACATGAGATACCACATTTTTTTCATTTTTAAAGCTACTACAGACAGGTTTTCTATTACTGAAATCGAAGTTATCCTAAGAAAAACAAGCAGCATATGAAGCTTTATTTTATCACATCTGAGAGAACAGCTCAGCCTTAAGTTGGGAGTTTAATTCTGCTGGTAATATTTACTACTCATTTTAATTGTTTGCATGGTTATATTTAAGCCCCCCAACTGTTAGGAAATGTACATTATTTTAACAATACTGGGTATCAGTAAATAAAATATGCTAAATATTGCTGAAAATAAACACTAAGTAACTCAATTTGTGTCATTATATGTGAGGAACGGGAAAAGCTTCTTGGAAGAGGTGATATTTAATCTGGACTTGGAAGGATCGGTGGTATTTGAACAGTTGGACATGAAGTTCAAGGGCATTCTAGAGAATGTCATGGGAGAGGAAATGCAATAGCATGATTTGGGGGTGTACTGTAGTAGACAAAGCTGGAGCTGGGTTAGGTGCAGATTGTGGAGCGTCTAAATGTCTTGCTAAGGGAGTGTCGGTGCCTTTCCTCAGCAGTGGGGAACAGAGATATTTGAGTTAGTTACTGTGTATTGATTCCAGATAAATTAATAAAGCATATAGTACATATATATTTTTATAGTTTTTTCGGTATATTTTCATGAAAAGTGTGTATGATTTTAGTGAAACCATAAAAAGCCATTTTCATTCCCATTCAGGTTCTGTTTTAAAGCAGTTGCCAAGGAAACTAGTAAGTGACTGGTTATGCCTGATTTTCCCTAAGTTCAAAATTAGATGCAAATTCTTCAGAGACTACTTGAAGGCCAGTAAACATTTCAAAGGCAGTCAAGCTCAGACGCCTGGGTGTGTGGGTGCAGGATGGTTAGAAGGGGGGTTCTGATGTTCCTGGAGGGAACAGATGCCTTGGCTGTGTAGGCAAAGAGCTATTTTGAGGGAAAAGGGAGTTGGGAGAAAAAGCTGAATGAGTTAAGAGGTGAGAGCCCAGGAAGAGAAGCTGGAAGTGACAGGTTCCACTGAAGTGCCTAGAAACACACTCTAATGGAGACAAGACGAAATTTCTGGAGTTTTCCTTTGTTTACATCTTCATATCTTGTCTTGTTTCAAAAAGGAGATAAGTTTAAATATGTCCCTGAATAAACACGATGACGACATCGCAGGTAGAGATAGGACTAAAACATGATTCTCCTAAACTTTAACACTGGAGTTAGCTCACTTAACGCTGTAAATCTCTGCAAAGACTAACTTTGTTCCCTGGCTCCTCGGTGGTTGCCAGGTGGTGGAGATACACATTATACAACAGAAGAAACTGGAACTGCTTCTACGGGTGTCTTTTCTTAGAACAAGGAAGCATTTCCCAGAAAATCCCAGCAGATGTCCCCTGGCTTGGCCTTGGCCAGGACTGGTCACATACCCTTTTCTAAGCCAATGCCTGGGCAAGGGTAGGGGTTGGTCATAACCGATTTAGGCTACTTAGGATTTACTTCTGGGCCAAGGAGAGGGAGGGGGTGAGGGGGTGGGGGGATGGGGGCGGTGGGGGCTGACCTGGCCTAAAATGGCTGGGGGTGATGCAGTCGCGGGAGGAAGGAGTGCTGGACAGTTGTGTGAGCTGTAAGAAGGACGGGGAAAATACTGCAGAGTGATGGAGAGTGCAGAGGAGCCTGGGTTCTCATCTGTGCTCCCTCCACCCTAGCTGGCTTATGCTGGGCACCTTGCAAGCCTTTGCTAAGCCTGGTTTCCAGGAGAGCAGTAAGATCACCGTGATAAACATAATGTAGGTAAAGCAGTTGGCATAGTGCCTTGCATAGAATAATCCTCAGTAGATGTTTCCTACTGTCGTTGTTGCTATTATTAATAAAAGTGACCTAGCTCCTCCCCTCGAGAAGTTCACAAGGGGCCCAGATGTGACAGGGAGAGCTATCAGAAGGCAGGAGATGACTTCTTGCCAGGGAGCAAGCCAGGACAAGAAGAGAGGCGCCGTGAAGCCTGCGTTCCCTCCCGCACGCGGGTGGCCTCGGTGGCCACCCGGGGAGCCCAGCAAGGAAGGCCCAGGGTTCGGGAGGCGGGTCCTGCACTGCGACGCAGCCTCGTCCAGGTGGCCGCGGGGGCCGCAGGCCTGGGGAGCAGGGTGCAGCACACCTGCCGCCGGCTTGCAGTAGAGGCGAGAGCGGGGCGCCGGGATGCTGGCGTCCAATTTAACCACGAGGGCGCACGGGACGGAGGCCGGGGGTCCCGCTTTTCCGTCAGAGTTCGCGGTCACTAGTGGAACCCACCGAGCACTCTTATTTTCCTGGCATTTTCACGGCATTAATTGGATGACAGAGTCAAGAGGCAGGGCATTTGCCGACACTGACTAGCAACGCGCGGCCTCTGAGCCGCGCCCGGCCGCCCACCCCTTCCTCCTCCCGCACCCGGCCGGCTCCCCATCCCGGCCGGGCTTGGCGGCGCGGGCGCGGGCGGGGGCGTGGGCGGAGCCGCGGCCGGGCAGTTCATTATGTTGGACAGGGCGCGTCTGCGCCACGGGCCGCCGTGGCTCCCGGGGCCTCCGCCTGCAGCAGGCGGCGGAACGGGGGCAGGCGGCTGAGACGCGCTAGCTATTTGCATTCCCCGGCAGTCATTTTTATATGCGGAGGTAATGAAGTTGTCAGCGGCGCCCCAAGTGTGGCAGAGCCTGATATTCAAATCGCCCCGCCCGCTCCGCCTGCTCCCGCCCGCCAGTCCCGGGAGCCCGGGGCTGCGCGTGCCCGCCCCGCATCCCCGCTTCGCCCCGCGACCGCGCGCGCCTCCTCGTCCTCCCCCGCGCCTTTGTCTCCGTTTCCTCCTTTCCCTCCTCTTTTGTCTCCGGCCAGACTCAGCCCCAGAAACCAGCCACCCTGCCGCGTCCGACTGCCAGGGACCCCGCACGCCGCGAGGTGAGCTGGCGGCAGGTTTGGGGAAGTTAGTGGGTGCAGTCAGGCCGCCGCCCCCGCACTCGACGCCACGCCCACCCCCTCTTTCCTTCCCCAGGGGCCCCTTGCCCTCCCTTCACCTCCGTCTCCAAGAAAGATGACCTAGTACTCCATTACAATTTGGGCCTAGAGAAGTTTTCGTCCCTCTTTCCGAATGCGTATTTGTGGTCATTTTTATGATTACAGAAACCCAACACACAGCTATTCTGTCAGGCTGCTGAGAAAAGGCTGCTGTTCCACAGTTGCAGCCCTGCTAAGGATATGAGGCGGAAAGGTGGACGCACCTGACTGGAGTGGTTGAAGGAAGGCAGTGAACATCCACGCTCCTGGGGTTGGTTTTCCTGGGCCTCTGCCCCTGTGCTGCTCACTGGGGCAGCCACTGACCACAAGAGGCTGCTGAGTGCTTGCAGTGTGGCCAGGCCAGACCAGGATGTTCTCCAAGTGGGAAATACACACTCCATTGTAAAGAAGACTGTATGAAAAAAAAGAATGTGAACTGGCTCATTCATCCTTTAAAAACATTGGTTGCATATTGAAATGATAATATTTTGGGTATATGGGGTGAAATAAAGTATCATGAATTAATTTTTTTTTTTAATGTGGGTACAAAGAACATTTAAATTTACACACGTGGTTCACACTGTGTTTCTGTGGGACCGCATTTAAGACCCAACCCCACCTATCCTCTAACTCTGCCCTCTCATCTTGCTCTCCGGGTACTTTGGAACAAGGCAGGGATGGAGGGAAGGTCCTTGTATCTTGGGGATCAAATGCCCAGGAAAGAATTAGGAGGTGTTTGGGATTATGCTGAAAACCCTGACAACACTGCGTAGGAGATGTCTCTTCCTTTTCCCTTTTTTACTGTAAAGAAGAACTTACACTCCGCCACAGCCATGCCACAATCCCATGGACCAGCCGTTCCTGTGTGAAGGTGGGCCTCTAGGAGTGTTCTGTGCCTTTTAGGAGTTATTTGTGGCACACTGAACTTGCTGACATGCCATTTAGAAAAGTGAATACTGTGTACGCACTGTAACCACTATTTCATAAGTATTTTTGGTGTACACTGTTCCTCAGCACTCACAGGCTTCAGAGTAAGAGCTCCCGGAGTATGCATTGACACGATGCGCTGCAAATGATCCGGGCATGGGGGAGTCCCCGAGTGTGCATTGATTCCACACACGGTCACGGCTCCTACAGGGTTTTTATGGCACAGCTTGCCAATGATCCGTGTGTTAAAGACTCCCCAAATACCCATTGACACGATAGACTGGAGTTGTTTGGGTCTATCGTGGCAATGATCCGGGGATAATGGCATTGTCTTATACAATTTCATTGAGATTGGAGTGCTCATGGTCCTAATGGCAGAACCGGAACTGCCCCAGTTAAGTCCCACCATGGCGCCCAGTGAAGGGTGTGTAAGTCTTTGACCTTCCGCTTCATGACACTGTGTCATCGCTAATGTTTATTGATATTTTAACTAACACAATTGAGTTAGCATTTTTCCCCCTGAAAATTCATTTTTGTAATTCAACACCTGAATTAGGGGGTCTATCTGTTGATGGTTTCATTTGTTTAATCATAAGCTAAAGACCTAGGAAAGGTCATTCTTAAACCTAAAGTGGTTTGGGAAGAATCTTGGGAGATGCATATGAGCTTGAGACAGAGTTAATATGGAATAAATAACCTCAGTCCTGAGAAAACCTAGTTGGCTAGGCTGAAATAGACAAGACAAGAAGGTGGGAAGAAGACGTTTTTAAAAATAATGAAAGTAATATATTCAATAAAAATAATTCAAACACTGCAGAAATGTATGAAATAAAAAATAGAATCCTCCTTCCTTCCTCCTATACCATTCACTGTTACAAGCACTATTAATATTTTTGTATATTCTTCCAGTAACTTAAAAACACATACAAATATATACAGTCATGCATCTCTTAATGATGGGAATATGTTCTGAGAAATGCATCGTTAGGCGATTTCATTATTGCACGAATATCATAAAGTGTAGTTATACAAACCTAGATGGTGTAGCCTACTACACACCTAGGATATATGGTATAGCCTATTGCTCCTAGGCTACAAATCTGTACACCATGGTACTGTAACAGAACACTGAAGGCAATTGGCCAGGCATGGTGGCTCATGCCTGTAAATCCCCGCACTTTGGGAGGCTGAGACCCGCCTTCAAGACCAGCCTGGCCAACATGGTGAAAACCCGTTTTTACTAAAAACCCCAAAATTAGCTGGGCTTGATGGCACACACCTGTAGTTCCAGCTACTCGGGGGGCTGAGGTAGGAGAACCACTTGAATCTGGGAGGTGAAGTTTGCAATGAGCAGAGATTGTGCCACTGCACTCCAGCCCGGGCGACACAGCAAAACTCCATCCCCCCCCCCCAAAAAAAAAAAACACTGTAGGCAATTGTAACACAGTGGTGAGTATTTGTGTATCTAAACATAGAAAAGGTACAGTAAAAATACAGTATAAATGATTAAAAAAAAAAAAAAAAAAAAACCCTGTATAGGGTACTTACCATGAATGGAGTTTGCAGGTCTAGAAGTTGCTCGGGTGAGTGGAGTGAATGGTGAGTAAATGTGAGGGTCTAGGACATTCTGTATACTACTGTAGGCTTTATAAACACCGTACACTTAGGCTACACTAAATTTATTTTTAAAAAGGTAATTGCTCTACAACATTATGATGGCTATGTTGCCACTAGGCTCCAGGTTAATCTTATGGGTCCACTGTTGTATATTCTGTCCATTGTTGACCGAAATGTCATGATGTGGTGCATGACTGTATATCTACTCTTTGTTTACACGAATGGGTTAATGCTGAACGTTACTCTTCAGCGTCTTATATTTTCAATTAATAATACAGTCATGTGCCCCATAATGATGTTTTGATCAGCAATGGACCGCATATACGATAGTGGCCCTGTAAGATTACCATGGAGCTGAAAAATTGTAACATCTTTTTTTTTTTTTTTTTTTTTTTTTTTTTGAGACGGAGTCTCGCTCTGTCCCCCTTGCTGGAGTGCAGTGGCCGGATCTCAGCTCACTGCAAGCTCCGCCTCCCGGGTTCAGGCCATTCTCCTGCCTCAGCCGCCCGAGTAGCTGGGACTACAGGCGCCCGCCACCTCGCCCGGCTAGTTTTTTTGTATTTTTTAGTAGAGACGGGGTTTCACTGTGTTAGCCAGGATGGTCTCGATCTCCTGACCTCGTGATCCACCCGTCTCGGCCTCCCAAAGTGCTGGGATTACAGGCTTGAGCCACCGCGCCCGGCCAATTGTAACATCTTAATGCAACACATTAGTTGCGTGCTTGTGGTGATGTCAGTGTAAAGAAACCTACTGAATTGCCAGTCATTTAAAAGTGTACCACATAACACAGTATGCCACATTATCAAGTACATAATACTTGATAATAACAATAAACAACTGTTACTAGTTTGTGCATTTACTATACTATTTATTATTATTTTAGACTGTACTTTCTACACATGCATACACACATATTTATACACACACACACATATATACACACACACACACATATGTATGTATAAAAGTTAACTATAAAACAGCCACAGGCAGGTTCTTCAGAAGGATTCTAGAAGAAAGAATTTTAATAGAGGAGACGAGGCTGGGCGCAGTGGCTCATGCCTGTATTCCCAGCACTTTGGGTTGCCGAGGCAGGTGGATCACCTAAGGTCAGGAGTTCGAGACCAGCCTGGCCAACATGGTGAAACTCTATCTCTACTAAAAATGCAAAAATTAGCTGGGTGTGGTGGCAGGCACCTGTAATCCCAGCTACTTAGGAGGCTGAGGCAGGAAAATCACTTGAACCCAGAAGGCAGAGGTTGCAGTGAGAGGAGA
The DNA here is from genome assembly GCF_024542745.1 of Macaca thibetana thibetana. Classification (NCBI taxonomy): domain Eukaryota; kingdom Metazoa; phylum Chordata; class Mammalia; order Primates; family Cercopithecidae; genus Macaca; species Macaca thibetana. The sequence continues at coordinate 96,862,238 of NC_065580.1, forward strand.
TCATGCCATCGCACTCCAGCCTGGGTGACAAGAGCGAAACTCCGTCTCAAAAAAAAAAAAAAAACATATATATGTATGAATGAGATGGCAGTTCCATGCACTGACGACCTTACAATGGGACAAAGTGTGAAGGTGGAAGACAGTGATATTGATGATCCTGATCCTGTGTAGGCCTAGGCTAACGTACCTGTTTGTATCTTAGTTTTTAACAAAAAACTTAAAAAGTAAAAACAATAAAAATAAAAATTTTAAACATAGAAAACAGCTGCTATAAATAAGGATATAAAGAAATTAAATAATTTTGTACAGCTATACAATCTGTGTTTTAAGGTAAGTATTATTACAAAATAAAAGGTTAAAAAAATTAAAAAGTTTTTAAAGTAAAAAGTTATAGAAAGCTAAGTTTAATTCATTATTGAAGAAGGAAAAATAAATAATTTAGTGTGGCCTAAGTATACAGAGTTTATTTATTATTTTCACTTTTTATTTTTGGAGATGGGATCTTGCTATGTTACACAGGCTGGATTAGAACTCCTGGGCTCAAGTGATCCTCCTGCCTCAGCCTCTTGAGTAGCTGGGATTATAGATGTGCATCACCATGCCTGGCTAGAGTATAGGGCTTATAAAGTCTGTAGTAATGTACAGTAATGTCCTAGGTCTTCACATTCACTCTTTACTCATCCACTGACTCACTCAGAGCAACTTTCAGTCATGCAAGTTCCATTCATGCTAAGTGCCCTATACAGGTGTATCTTTTCTTTTTTTTTTTTTTTGAGACAGAGTCTCTCTCTGTCGCCCAGGCTGGAGTGCAGTGGCGCGATCTCAGCTCAGTGCAACCTCTGCCTCCCAGGTTCAAACAATTCTCCTGCCTCAGACTCCTGAGTAGCTGGGACTACAGGCACGTGCAACCACGCCCAGCTAATTTTTTGGATTTTTAGTAGAAACGGGGTGTTACCATGTTAGCCAGGATGGTCTCTATCTCCTGACCTCGTGATCTGCCGGCCTCGGCCTCCCAAAGTACATTTTTTATCTTTTACACTGTATTTTTACTGTACGTTTCCTATGCTTAGATATACAAATACTCACCATTGTATTACAATTGCTACAGTATTCAGTACAGTACCATGCTGTACAGGTCTGTAGCCTAGGAGCAATAGGCTACACCATCTAGCCTAGGTGTGTAGTAAGCTCTATGATCTAGGTTTGTGTAAGTACACTGTATGATGTTTGCACAATGATGAAATCACCTAACAACACCTCTCTCAGAAAGTATCTCCATCATTAAGTGATGCGTGACTATTGAACTTCACTCCTTCTTAGCACATTTATATCTGTGGCATCCTTTTAAATAACTGCATGGAATTCCAGGGTATGGATATAACAATGTTTAGATGTATGCTATTTCAACTATTACTTCAATGAATACCCTTATAATTCACATTTGGAAATTTGTGCAAGTATGTTCATAAAATAAATTTTTAGTAGTGGAAATGCAGCTAAAAAGACGTACATTAAAAATGTTGATATATATTGCCAAGCTGATCATCTTACACACCGACTAACAGTATGTGTGCTTAGTTTCCCACTCCAGGCTAACATGACGTTTTATCATGTCCACTATCATGGACAGTGAATTTCCCGCCAATTTCTCTGCATAGCTTTATGGTGAGAGTCCAGTACTGGGGGTGGTGATAAATGCAGTGTAGTGCAGAAGCCAGACTACAGAGTAGTAAGTCCTATTAGCCAAGATAAAAAAAATAGTTGAGCCACAAATCACACTGAGAGCCGATGGATTTTGGTAATAACCTATCAACCTGGGAGAATCAGAATTAGAGCACATTAATTCATGATTCAGCAAATATTTATTGTGAGGTTATAAGCAACTCCTCCACTGAATAAGCCCCTTGAAAGCAGGAGCTTTGGCCTCCACAGAATTGTAGATTGAGAGTTGTTTTTATTGTTGGTGTTGTTTGTTTGCTTAATTGGTCACTTCCTGTGTACCATGTGCCTGGCTCTGTGCAAAGCCAGGGAATCAAGATGGCTGACATGTTATTCTCGGTCTCAGGAGCTCCGGGTAGGAGAGACAGTGGGATGTAAACCAGTCTGAAAAGTCACATAGTACAGGCAAAGTAAACATTGAGCAAGTGACTTGCATGGAGTACATAAATTTCCCCAAAGTTCAATATTTGAGCTGGGTCTTGGAAGATGAGTAGGGAATGATTTCCAGATTAAGGAAGGACTTTTAGACAGAGGAAACCACGATGAAAGGGGTGGAGCTTTGTGGGAATGCCCATATGAATGGCACAGGGTTTGTGTGTCAGGGAGAAAGGAGAGCAGAAGGGCATGTGCTTCCTACTTACAAGGTGCCAGGAGTGTAAGGGAGAGATATAGGGAAGGAGTGGGTGTTCCCATTCAGGCTCTATATCTGAATTGTAGTGGGGCACTGGTAAGCCATGAACATCCCATAGCTTTAATGTGCCTCATTTGTAAAATGGCTAGATCATTTCCAATATTTTTATCAGCTCAAAAATCTTATGGCTTTTGAGCCACAGGACTTGACTTGCCTGAAAGGATTTTATCTTCCAATCTGCATACTGGGGAGCATTGTGTGATACCTAAGAGTGTTCCTTTACTATGGTAGTAAGGGGCTGCTTATAATTTGCTGGAACTAACAACCAGGGGCACTTACTGTGACCTCAAATACTTTATACACCTTTTGGCAAAACAGAAAAAGAAAGAAATGCAAGAAAATAAAGGAAAAGAAGAGGAGACTAGTAAAAATGAAGAAAAGTGAAAAGCAGGACATAGGAATCTTCTGGCAATTACTCTTTATATGCAGATGAATCCTATCTCCACTCTGGAAGTTGAACGGATGTTGCTTAAATGGTTTCTCTGAAGTACATTGCAGAGTTGGATGTCAAGTGTCCTCTTTCTTGGGATTCACACACTGAATGAATTTTATTGGACTTGATAAGCTTGCCATCATGTCCTCCTCTGTGGCAAAGGGAAGCATTCTGACTGAGGCAGTGTCTAAAGAGAGAGAGAACCCTGGGACCTATTGATTACAGACCTCCCTTCAAGCTGACATCAGTACTCTTTGAGAATTATTACCAAGCCTACCTTGCCCAAAAGAATGAAGGACTTGCTGACTTTCAGATGAACTATACATGGTTCCCCCAATTTTTAGACTCAGCCTTTTCCAAGTGGTATTTGAGGCTATCTAGAAGCAAACAAAATAAACACAAGCAGATAGCCCATAAGACCAAACGTGCCATCATAACATCTTTTATGACCAGTGACTCACCTAAGATGAGGGATTTTGCTGAATTTATTGAATTATTGAAGAAGGATGCCTTGCCAACCCTGTCAGTCACTAGAGTCTTGGATTTTACAAAGGAAAGTGAGAGGTCTAAGAGGCTCTGCTAAAACCTCACAGAGTCAAGCCATCTGTCCCACATTGATATTGGGGATTTCCAAAATAGCTTCCTATGAGATCACCTTACATGTGGAAGCCATGGCAGACCTCTCCAGGGGGACTCCTGGTGGAACCAAATTTGATATTTTCATTGGCATGGAGCAAGGACTGGCTGGTGAAAACAAATTTCTGATTTCCTCTGAAATTCAAGGGCAGCACAGGGTTACTGATAGTATGACAAGAGAGGTGAGCAGGTGCCAGTCCCAAATTACTGTCAGGATTTTAGGGACCTGCAGTCTTTGTTCAGAGAGCAGAATTCTTCATCCATGATTCACTCCCAGATTACTCCCAGAGTAAAGATTGTTTTGGAAGAATGGTCATTGTGAAAGAGCATGTCCCTCTACCAGTATCAAGAGAGCTACTGGCAGAGTATGTCATACATGTCATTGGGTGTCAGGAAGCTTAAGTATTTCTACGTCAGTACAGACCAGGAGACCCAAAAGTACCCATGTGGAGCCATGAGCACCAGATTGAAGTAATGATGGTTGATAGTCCCCAGTTGGTGAGACATTTTCCTGGCCATTTACGAAGATTATTGAAACTAATATCACAGTAATTGTTTAGTTGATATTTCTGGAGCTATGCTGCAGTTGTGGAGTTTGCTTCCTTCTTGGAAAAACTTAGGAAAATATTGAATCAATCAGAATTAGAGTTCCAAAAGTGTTTCTAGGCTTATGATCTTGCAAAGTAACTGGACCATATCCAGATGCTCAATGAGGACTGATCAAATGAACGAGTGAAGAAGGAAGAAAGGAATGACCTAATATTATATAAACAATAAAATGGCTCCAGAATTATTTTTATCTAGTTTGATGGTACCTGTAAACAAGGAGAGAAATGATTATAAGCCTAAACATGTAGGTGATAGGATTTAACTACTTGTCACCAGAAGTTGTAAAAAGAGAGAAAACAAAGAAAAAAATGATCAATTTCTAATTCTTTCATGTCCTTTGAGAAACACAGCCACAGGAAGATCTCTCAAAGGAAACTGCATTTAATTCTGGAGATGCCATCAATTAACTTGAAATCGTAAGTTTTGAATCTAAAGCGATAGCTTTGAATATGTCACATATATACATAATGAACTCTAGTAGTGTCCAAATATTTAAAGCCTGTAAAGCTCCTAACATGGAGGTGGACATAGAAGGAGAAGAAGAGGCCAATAGACACTTGCAAAGGTCATTCCAAGTTTATGAAAAAATCAGATTGTTGAAGTGAAGTAGGATGTTTCCAAGAAAGAATCAGATTTTCTTTCTACCTTAGAAAACACATAGAATCTTCAGCAAATGAAATTAAAACTGCACACAGAAGATTGAGTTCCTGTAAAAGTCACTTAACCGGGGAAGACACAACCACATATTTTATACCATGGAACTGCAGAGAGTTCAGGGTCATATCAAATAATTGTTTTCCCAACACAAAATGTAAGACATCTTGAGGACGAAATTTCAAGACAGTAAGTTTCATTTGGCATCAACATTTTAGCATCGGATCTTAAGAGACCCCCAAAACTATAAGACAGAGAAAGCAATTCTTCAATGGCCAATGTAGCTGCTTTAAGAAGCACGGGGCATTTCTTTCTTTTTTATTTTTAAAATTTAGATTCAGGGAGTACATGTGCAGGTTTGCTACATGGGTATATTGCAGAAGCACTGGGTATTTCTGTATCTGGTAAATTCAGAGATAGTCTCCCAGTGTACTTTTTTTTGCACGTTTAAATGTCCCATGATTGAATATACATAATTTTCAAAGTGAGGTTAGCAGACTCGATACATCAAGATGCTTGTTCCATTTTAAAGGCAAAGTTTTCTACCCTTGAAATCAGCAGTAAAACCTCCCTGGGCGATTTTTTTTTTTTTTGAGATGGAGTCTCGCTCTGTCGCCCAGGCTGGAGTGCAGTGGGGCTGTCTCACCTCACTGCAAGCTCTGCCTTCCCGGTTCACGCCATTCTCCTGCCTCAGTCTCAAGAGTAGCTGGGACTACAGGCGCCCACCACTACGCCCGGCTAATTTTTTGTATTTTTAGTAGAGACGGGGTTTCACCATGTTAGCCAGGATGGTCTCTATCTCCTGACCTCGTGATTCGCCCGCCTCGGCCTCCCAAAGTGCTGGTATTACAGGCATGAGCCACCCCTCCTGGCACCCTGGGCGATTCTTAAGCACATCCAACTTCAAGAACTTTTAGAACTTTGATTAGGGGTTGTGATAGTATGATCTAAAGTTGTTGGTTAGTTCCTTTAAATATTGGGAGTTATATGCTGGAAGAAGTAGGCATGGTTAAACAAATATTTCTTTTTAAAAATGAAAACAGCCTTATTATTTTTCTCTATAGAAAAATGGTACATGCTCATTGTAAAAAAATAAAAAATGTTAGCATATAGAGAAGAGGCCGGGTGCAGTGGCTCACGCCTGTAATCCCAGCACTTTGGGAGGCTGAGGTGGTAGATCACGAGGTCAGGAGTTTGAGACCAGCCTGGCTAACATAGTGAAACCCCATCTCTACTAGAAATACAGAAATTAGCTGGGCATGGTGACGCATGCCTGTAAGTGCAGCTGCTTGGGAGGCTGAGACAGAAGAATTGCTTGAACCCGGGAGGCGAAGGTTGCAGTGGGCTGAGATCATGCCATTGCACTCCAGCCTGGGTGACAGAGCAAGACTCCATCTTGAAAAAAAAGAAAAAAAAAATATATATATACACACACATATGAGAATGTATTTTATATACTGTCTTTTCAAGATTAGTGATATTAACCCTTTAAAATCATATTTATTGCTAATATTTTTCTCAGATTGTCATTTGCTTTTTTTTTAACTATAGGAGGTTTTTATGAAATAAATTTTTTATGAAATAAAATTTTATGAAATTAAATGTATCAATTTACATTTTTATGAAATAAAATTTCTTTTTCTCTTTTCATTTCTGGCCTTTGACTTAAGATAAGAAAGACTGTCACTTCCCTGGATAATACAAATCTTCATGTGTTTTTCTCCTATACTTTTCCACTTTTCCCATTTTTACATTTAAAGTGTTGATCCCACTGGAATTTAACGCAGTATAAAGAATAAAGCTGGGATCCAGCTCTATTTATTTTGTCCAAATGGTTAGCTAGTTTTTTCCAGATCATTTCTTTTTGTTATGTATGAAGACCATTTCCCATTTCTTGAATAATTTATCTTAGTCCCACTGATGTAAAATGCTACTTTGATTATGTACTAAATGTCTACACATACTTTCTGGCCCCACCATGGTGATGTGGTCAGTCTGTGTATTTCTGTGCCAGCACCACACATTTTAATATCTCATTACTCTTATGTTTAGAATTTTCTTGGCTATTCTTGAATGTTTATCCTTCCAGATAAGCTTTAGAATTATTTTTCAAAGTTTCAAGAAAGATCCTGTTGGTACTTTCATTAGAATTATGTAACTTACACAATATATGTTTACATAAATTTATACATTAACTTGGGGAAGAATTGGCTTCTTTACAATTCTGAGTCTCCTTATGTGATAATATAAGAAGAGACATGATTTCTCAAATTGCTCAAAACTTTGTTGAAACCTTCTTCTGTGTGTGTGTGTGTGTGTGTGCGTGCGCGTGTGTGTTCACAAATAGATTTTGCCTGTTTCTTGTAAAGTTTATTTCTGGGAATTTTTCAGGGTTTTGTTGGCTTATGATTAACCGTATGGTTCTAAGGTATGTGCGTAGACCTATGTGTGGCCTAACATGTAAGCTAGATTGCTGTGGTTTTAGGGAATTGGTATGTGATAGAAGCCTGTGTTTCAGAGATAAACCCAAATGGATCTTTAACATAGTTTACAAGTTGCCATCAGACTTTGGATAGATTCTTCTTTCTAAGCTTCTTTTCCCACATGTGTACAGTAGGAAATCTTGAAGGGATTTGTAAGCATTGAATTGTCTAACATAGCGCTTAGCACATAGTGGGTCATCAGATATGGGAGCAGTTCGAAGGCCAAGTCAGTCTCAAAATTCCTTGCAATGTTGAGATTCCTTGAAGCTTTTGAAAAAGTATTTATACTTGGCAGAGTTTAAGAAAAATGCTTGTAATAAAAGCACTGTTCTAATAGTCCCCTCTCCCCTCCTTTGATGGCATATTTGATGTGATGAAGAGAGCTCATCCAATGACTGCCTGATTCTGAGCACCATCACTGCTGAAACGTTTCATCTCAGCCACATCACAATGGGGGGCCTGATTCTTTCTTCTTACACTGTTAATTAATGGTCGATTGGGGAATTAGGGGAGGAACTTCAACGTGTTAATGGCTTAGTAAAGTACATCTGAGGCACACAGACCATTTGGAGTACCCAGTTAAGAATGATTTGCCACATACAGGATAGCTGAAAGAAGACTTTCACGAACCTGGGCATTCAGCTAAACCAATAGCCCCACATTCTTAACGGCATAATCACCAACATAACCATTTCAGCATAATGGCCTTTTAATCCAGAAACAATTACTTCGGATAGTAAAATAACACTTTAATTCGCTTGACACAAAATTTGACCTATGTGGATCATATAATTGTGAGGTGAGGGGAAAGGGAGTCTGTTGAGTTCTAAATACATTATAAAGCGACAACACATAATATACTTCAGGCCTGGGGTACTGTAAATGGCTTAGCAGAAAAATAAAATGATCAGGATCAGCTATTGCTTTGGAATTTACAAAATACTTCATTATTTGGGTATTGGTTTGCTTAGGAAGAGACAGCTAAACCTTGAAGTTGATGCATGTTGATTAAATTTGTTCATTTTGAACACCTACCATGGGAAGTGCTATGGGAGATACGATCAGTCAGCCCACTTTACTGAGTAAAAGATAATGCTGTCCCTCAGAGGGAGATATAAATTACACGTATTGCTTCACTATAGCAATATATATATGTATATTTTGAGGCAGGGTCTTACTCTGTCACCCAGGCTAGAGTATAGTAGTGCAATCTTGGCTCACTGCAACCTCTGATTCCCAGGCTTAAACGATCCTCCCACCTCAGCCTTCTGAGTAGTTGGGACCACAGGTGCACGCCACCATGCCTGGTTAATTTTTGTGTTTTTTGTAGAGACAGGGTTTCACCATGTTGTCCAGGGTGGCCTTGAACTCCTGATCTCAAGGGATCCTCCTGCCCTGGCCTCCCAAAGTGCTGGGATTATAGGTATGAGCCACTGTGCCTGGCTGCATATCTTTGTATCTAGCTTTTGGCCATTGTTAGCTGCTTTTGTTCTGTTTTTAATTGAATTGTTTTAATTTTCTTAAACGTTTTCAAATTATTTTGGGAAGTAGGTGAGTTTTAAATCCTAAATAATTAAAAGCTTCCGCATATACACTTACTAAGTAGGGGAGTGAAATAGCTAATCTATATTCTTGGTGTAGGCAAGGACTCTAGTTTTTTCATTTGGAAGAAGAGCTGGGACAAGGCTTAAGAGACTTGTGCTATATAATATCAGGGATTCCAAAAAGTCTCATCTTATGCCTGATTCAATGTACTGTTCCTACTGTATAGCGGATAGTTAATTCCTGTCAGCTAACTACATCTCTCATTACATTGCAACTGTTTCCTGGGAAGTAGTAAAAGTTACTGGCCATGTATACCTTAGTAAGAATGAATTTATAACAGCTTTCTTAAAATAAGTAAAGGAGATATTATTAAGTGTACTAAAAAAAATGCAGAAATGATCCACCAATTTACGATTAAGGATAAGATGGTTTATAAAGTCTTTGATACTATCCCTCTGCTAGGGACTGAATTGTGTTCCCTCCAAAATCCGTATGTTGAAGCTCTAAGCCCAAATATGACTGTATTTGGAGACAGTGTCTTTATGGAAGTGATTAAAGTTAAAGGAGGTGATACAGATGGGGCCCTGATTCGTTAGGATTTGTATCTTTCTAGGAAGAGACACTAGAGAGACACTCAGCCTGGGTGAGGATACACAGTCATCTTCAAGGTAGGAAGAGATTCTTCACCAGAAACTTCTCCTGCGGGGCTCTGATCTGGGACTTCCAGAATCGTCAGAAAGTACATTTCTGTTTACAAATACCAGTCTACGGTATTTTGTTATGGTAGCCTGAGCTGAACAATATACCCTCCAATGGCTGCATACTACTCTAATGAATGCCCTGACCAGAATTATTTTTCTGTTCTCCCACTGTTGGACAGTTATTGGTTTATAACATGGAAGATACTGTTACGTCTGTGAACTACCCTTTTATAGATGGCTCTGCTTCCTTTTTTCCTTTGGATTTTCAAATGTTGGGCTTTCCTTCTCTGAGGTATGCCTGTATATAAAAACAGTCATCATTATTAAGGGGGCTTCTTGCCTTTTCAGGATGAGGGATCTGCAGGTTTAAGTGTCCTAGATCAGGGCTGTGCAAACTGTGGTCTGTGGTCTGTGAGCCAGTGCCCGTCTGTGAATGATTTGCTACTGGTCCACAATGGGACAAATACAGAAACCATGAGGAAATATTTAGAAACCTTCATAGCAATTTGACATTGCCGTAGCATCCAAGAAGTGGTCAGGGGATGGTCTTGTAGCGTATAGAACAGATCAGGTCATGAGTTTTACGTAGTGGGACTCCGTGGGCATTTTAGGATTCTGATTCAGCCCATGTAAATTGTAGAAAACAAACAAGCAAAACTGGTTCTTCACCTGAGATATACTGAGAAGAGTGGAGGATGCACGAAACCCCTAAAACCTTCAGAGCAAAGAGTGCAGCTAGTAGTTAAGGGACAGACATGGTGAAACTCCAGTGTTGCCTCTGATTTGCTTTGAGACCTTTGCCAGATTACTAAAGCTCTCTGTATATTGGTTTCCTCAACTGTAAAAACAGGAATAACAATAGAATTAACTTCATAATATGATTCTACAGAGAAAGGACTTGGCAAATTTCCTGGTATGTATCAAGTGCTCAGTAAATAGAAGCTACCATCACTATGTCACTAAACATCATGCAAACAGCAGTTTGTGGAAAGGTTCCTTTACTTTTTATTATTGCAAAACCCAAAGCTCTTGAGTGAAGCAGTATTCCCCTCTTTTTATCAGCCTATTTGTGATCCAGGAGCTTGTGTTTGTCTTCTACAGAGGTTGGGACCACATCCCTTGCAGGGTAGCCTGGATCAGAGGTGACAGGCCAGGAAATCACAGACCCTTTAGAGCACCAACTCCACTCTTTCCTGCACTATCACCAGCTCATCAAAAGCTCTGTTTATCTCACAGTTGCCAGATGTCTATCTTTTTGAGGTTGTCCTGAATTTTATTGCCCTGTCCTGTTTACAGTCCTCATGGATACACAATGGCCTGAGCCCAGGGAGAAGCTGTATATCCATGACGTGTCCTGTCCACATCCTGGCACACTGGGACCCCCATTCTGCTACTCCTGTTGACCCACTCCCTACCTTGCAGGCTTGTTGGAGGCGGAGAGCAGAAAGAGGGTCAGAGCTGGTGTTTGAACATCTGGATTCTTATCCTGGCTCTGCTGCTTATGGTCCCTGAGCCCCAGTGTCCTCATCTGTAAAATGGGGACCATAACACCAACCTTTAGTATGGTGACTAAATGAGAGCCGCTGAAAAGTGTTCTAGTGCATAACACATGCGGCTTTCTTCCCATCCTGCCAGCACTGATCTTCTCTCTGCCTCTTAGTGCTGTACTAAGTGTACAGTAGTCCCCTTATCAGAGCTTTCCATGGTTTCAGTTATCCATGGTTAACCTTGGTCCAAATTCCAGAAATAAATAATTCACAAGTTTTAAATCATGCTTTATTCTGAGTAGCATGATGAAACCTCAAGTTGTCACACTCTGTCCCACCCATGATGGGAATCATCCCTTTGTCCAGCAGAGATGATTGGGGGACCGTAAAATAAGGGCTCCTTGAACCTCATTTTGCCTTATCTCAAGGAACTCTTATTTTACTTGCTAATGTCCCCAGAGTGCAGAGCAGTGGTGCTGGCATATTGTTGTAGTTGTTCTATTTTATTTTACCTATTGTTGTTAATTTACTACCTTTAATTTATAAATTACTCTGCCTAATTTATAAATTAAACTTTATCATATATATATAGAGAGAGAGAAAAAAAAAACCATAGTATATATAGGGTTGGCTACAATCCCAGGTTTCAGGCATCCACTGGACGGTCTTGGAACATTTTGCCTGAGAATAAGGGGGATTACTCTACAAGGCATTGTACAAAGTGAATTCCACACTAGAATGTATGTTCCATAAAGGCAGGGATTTGTCCCTTTTATTTATTGCTCTAACCCAAGTTCTAGAACAATGCCTGGTGACAGTAGATACTTAATTAATATGTGTTGAGCAAATTAATTAAAATGAGTTATATACTCACATTTCTTGGTGTCTCCTTTAGGATATTTTTAGCTCTAAGCAACCGAAAACCCTGACTCCAAAGAGGACATCAATTATTTCATAAGCCAGAGAAGTCTGGAAGTAGAGAGGTTCTGTGGGTGGTTAGTTTCATGGCCCACAAGCATCATCTCTGGCCCAGGTCCTTCCCACCTTTCCATTCTGTCCTTCTCAGGCTGGCTGCCCTCAGAGTCATAAACAGCTGATGCAGTTCCAGGCATCACATATAGATAGTGACATCAAGTTGAAGCAGAGAGAGACTCTCTCTTCCTTGTGTATCTTTTCAAGAATGTAGAAATCTGTTCCCCAAATCCTCTACTTGACTTTTCTTCGCTTGCCTATGCCTGGTTTAGGCAATCACAAGCTTGGCCTAGCAAGGATTAACCCTGAGTTACGTGTGGGAAGGGTTAATACCTAAAAAGATTCTGGCCTTTGTCGAAAAGGAAGAAGAGAGGGCAACCAAGAATGTCAGATCCACTTACTCTTTGGAGTCTTAGAAAAAAACAGCCAGGAATGGTGGCTCACGCCTGTAATCCCAGCATTTTGGGAGGCCAAGGTGAAAGGATTGCTTGAGTTCAGAAGTTTTAGACCAGCCTGGGCAACATAGCAATACCTCATCTCTACAAAAAAATAAAAAAAATTAGCCATGTGTGGTGGTGTGAACCTGTGGTGCCAGCCACTTGTGAGACTGAGGTGGGAGGACTGCTTGAGCCCAGAAGGTCAAGGCTGCAATGTGCCATGGTCATGCCACTGCACTGCAGCCTGGGCAAGAGAGCAAGACTTTGTTTCAAAAAAAAAAAAAAAAAAAAAAAAAAAAAAAAGATTAAGCAAAAATTAAACTTGTTTAATTAAACATGTGTGTGGATAAGTAAACATTTATGTTATATGCAAATAAAGAACTGGGAATAATAAGTGTAGACGGAATTGCATTTCGGGAGTTGGGGAAGAAAATACACCCTTCCCAGCTGCCTGATTCAAGCCCAAATGTATTTAGGGTTGACAACTGGCTATATAAAAGGAGGTGCTTAAATGCAAGATGATGTAGCATAAGTTATATTTTGCAGTGCTATAATAGCTTATGGATTAAGTTAGGGATTCAGACCCACCATTGCAGTTGCAGAATAATCTCATTAATGTATCCCCTAATTCATTGCATGTACTAGTTCACTTGACCAGGCTAGTTGTTTACTCTGGTATTTTCCAGGGAGAAATGGTTTGCAAAGGAAACACATAGTCCAAGTAGGAGTACAGGGAATGAGTTAAATGATTTTTAATACTCTGGTTTATCAAACCTCATGTGCAAAGCATATCTATTTATTTAAGCTAGCCCCTGGAACCTATCCTTGGCACACTTAATGGCCTGTGGTTGAAGGCACTACATGCATTTGGAATGAACCACACCAGTATAGTCTAAAATACTTTGAAATGCAAATTTCCTTAATTTGGCCATTACCCTTCCTGCAGTTAGTTTGAATTTCTGAGGTTTTCTTGAATCCCCAGACCTCAGGATACTTAGTAATCAGACCGCAGGAAGCCTGTCCTTGTTTCTGGTGCTGCTACTATGACACTTTGAGGTTCAGCTGAGGGCCCACATTTAGTGGAACCAGCATATGACACATCAGATGCCAAGCATGAAGCCTGGGTAGCCAGAGTGCCTGTGTTCATACCCCAGCTTGGCCAGTGGTTATTTGTGTGACCTTTGAGTGAGATACTATCTCTCCATGCCTCAGTTTCCCATCTGTAAGTGGGAATAATAGTAGTACCTACCTTATAGTGTTTTGTGATAAGTACTTGAATTAGTATACATTAGGTCCCTAACACAGGGGACTGTACAGTAATATAACATGGTTGGTATTTATTATATTATAAAAATGTTTACTATTTTAATAACAAATATATAAATTTGATATAAATAAATTAAATCATACATATTATGATTCAAAGGACATTGTTCAGTCAGTTATGATTAAGTGTGTGGCAGGTTGGCCAGGCACAGTGGCTCACGCCTGTAATCCCAGCACTTTGGAGGCCAAGGCAGGCGGATCACAAGGTCAGGAGATGGAGACCATCCTGGCTAACATGGTGAAACCCGTCTCTACTAAAAATACAAAAAAATTAGCCAGGTGTGGTAGCGGGCGCCTGTAGTCCCAGCTACTCGGGAGGCTGAGGCAGGAGAATGGCCTGAATCCGGGAGGCGGAGCTTGTAGTGAGCTGAGATCACTCCACTGCACTCCAAAAAAACCCACAAAAAAGTCTGTGGCAAGTCACTTTCTTTCCAGGTCCCTAGGAATGTAACATTTTCTTCAATGCCCAGGGAAGTTTTGCCCAGCTTGCCTCTAATACAACAGCCATATTGTAGCAGAGGAATTGTTTTATGGGTTGCAACATATAAATAAAAGCTGTTATTAATTAACTACTCAATTCCTTCTGAAGCAGTTTGCAATGGTTTTATTTCAATGTATACTGAAGGACATTCTCACTTCTGCCTCCCACTGTGTTAAACATAACAGATATTAAATATACACTTACGGCATTCAACTAAGATAAAAATAATTGTTTAGGCTTGAACTTAGTTGACCTAACTTCTACCATTTGTTTAGAAATTGTCATTTCTTTGCTTTAAGGGCCATAAAAAATTGCACTAAATAGCAACCTATTTAGACATTTTAAAATAAAATTCTTCTGCATGAATTATCCCCATAGAGGTTCGGATGTGTCTGAATTTGCCAATGAATCGAGTCACACTCTATTTGTGTTGATGGATCCCGGGCTTTAACACTCTAAGGCTGGTCCTCTAATGTAAATGTGTGTCACATGTTGTGTTATTATCCACATAGTTCTGAGCAGGGTGAATCGTATGGATATTGAAGAGGTGCTTTTTTATCTCCTATATTCAAGCTGGGAGTGGAGGGAAAGAAACTTACTTCCTGTAAGTTCCTGGAATTTTTTCTATCCATGCACGCAGCAGGACATTGTCTCATCTTAGGTTCTGGCTCAGTCTGCGATGGGAAATCATTCAGTTGCACACAGACACTATCGATGGAGCTCCCACACTGAACTTTCTGGGAAAAGCCAGGAGCTTACTCCTAGGAAGACATCAGGATGAAGGCTCATGACCAGCTTAACATGGCTTTCTGGCATTTCTATGAATCAATCCTTTTATTGACCCCAACCAGGGTGAATTTGAAAGCAGGATCCTCTCAAAGCCCTGACCCCAAGTTACACTGCACCCAATTTCTGACTTTATATTCCTATCTGTTGTAGACTTTCCATGGTTTCCTATGGTGCTTATCACAAAATTAGTTGTCCTTTGTGTTTCTTTTCCTGAGTATTTGCAGGAATGAGGCAGATCTTGCTTGTAATATATGGGGAGCCTGGAGGAAAATGGTGTTACTTTACGAGCCAGCCAACAATTCCTTTCAGGGAGGAGACTGCCTGCCACCTTAACGGAAGCATTTGGCTATGAAGATAAGGCCCTCAGGAGATAGCCTGGACAGTCTGGAGCTAGCCTGAGAGATAGCACACTACTCTGTGAAAGATGTTTACAGGAATTTGGGGGTGGGTGGAGAGCAGAGGAGAAATAAGAGAGGATAGGGTTGAAGTGAGTGAGAAGGCAAGATGGCGGCAAGCCAAAGGCCCTAAGGAGAGCCTTAAGCAGATGGAAAGACTGAGCTTCACAAAAACTGCGGGGTTTTCTGGGGGTGGAGGGAGAAATCAAGTAAAAGGGGTTACATTCAAAATCTAGATTGGCATGGGGCAGCTATGGGAGATGAGAGACAAGTGAGGTCAAGAATCCAGCCAAAAGAAGCCACTGGAGATAGGGAAGTGACCATGAGAATATAAGCTGTCAGGAATTCTCAGACATCTAGGGGAAGACATTGGCCTTTCACAGGATGTGGGAAGGAGGCTTCTGCCAGTTTTTGTTTAAACCTCAAAGCAGAGAGTGATCTCAGCTGATAGTTGTATTATACATCTGTACCAGGAAAAAAAGTGTTTTTGAGTTAACACATTTTTGGAATACTGTTATAGAGATGAATGAAACCTTAAAGTAAATTTTATGACTTACGTGTCTCATAAAAAGAAAAGCATATCAGCAGCGTTTAAAAAAAGTTATTTTATAGGATTTTTTTATTCTAATGGATAGAGATTGTCTTTGGAGAATATAAATATTCTAAAGATTTAATGAAGTTATCTGAAGCCACATAGACATTAATTAGAGTTCTGTAATTAGAATTATAGTTATGGAAGCTTCTTGCTGCAAAATAGAGGGTAATATTTCAATATTTCAGGTTTACTGTGCTGTTGGAGCACAGTACCTGATGCATTTTCATATACGATGGCTTCAGTAATTCTTTCTAAATAAGCATTTTGATAGATATTTAATAGTTTTAAAATTAATGTTGGGGTAAAACCCATTTTTATTTGTGCTCATCCCAGCCCTCCTTCTCTCACAAGCAGCCCGTCTGCTTTCTGTGCACAGAGCCACCCAAACCGATGATGACACCGAATCCAATCAGAAAAGCAGCATAAAGATGAAAGGTCTTACCAATGAGAAGTGAACTTGCTAAAGTACACCTTTCAATGAATTTGGACAAAACTGAAAAATGTTGTTGATATCAGATCCTTAGGCTGATTACTGAAGCGTTCGATTTTTCAGTATGTCAATTCATCAATGTCTACCTGGTTATATTTAACACTTTCTCCTGTTTCCAGCATGTCTGCTGAGACAGGCAATTGCTGTCACATGATATCTGCCTCTCAAGAAGGTCAGCAGACCATTGGGAGGCCGTGGTTTCTGTCCTCCAGCTGCCTTGATTCTTTCTCAGGTATTACTGACAGCCAATGGAGCCTCAATGTCTTGCAGGATCTAAAATATTAATAAGATTAGGGCTTTTATCCTTCAAACAGTTTAGCCTTTCCTTTTAGAGGCTCTGCACAATGTCTCATCTGTTAATTTATAATACTGGCTCTCCAGGAAGACCTGACACCACTTACGGATACCAAAATACCACTTTGCCCAGAGTCCCTCTTTTTCATGTCGCCAGTGTGCTGGTTCATGTTTTAAATCATGCTCATTTTTCAGAGACATTTGGAGGAGTTTAATTCCAGTTTGAGAGGAGAGGTCTTGGGGTGCGTTTTAATAAATATTTGATGGGAATGCTAGCCTTGGGGGGTCATTGTTATTTACAAAATTAGACTTGGCATCTCTGAGGAAAGCTTAACTTTGTGGAAAAGGCGGTGTTTATAAATGCGCACAGCACTCTCATGCACGGGGTGGCCGCCACTTTTCAGAACACAATAGTTATCCACGGTTCCATTTTTAGAAGCAGTGATTAAATTGCAGAGCACTGCTGTGTGATACCAATTACAATAACCATTATTGATTCAATTGTCTTTTTTTAAAATGGAAAGCAAAATTCACTTTTCTGCATATATCCTACAAAAATACATATATCATATGGTATGCAATTTAGATCATTTTAAAGGGCTGTAATGGCATTAGTTTAGATATCCCATTCCAGTCGGGCAATGAGCATCAATTTTGTTAATTAAGAATTTTAGGTTCTGTAAATTTATAGTACAATTATAATTTACTTCATATTGAAAAGGGTCTTTACCCCATGCCACCATTAGAAAAATGTCCACTTATATTATTTGCTGACAATTTCACAGGCAGATAAATTTCACAGGAACCATTACCATTTCTTTTTTTGCATTGAAATTTCTTATTGAATACCAATTGTCAGCAGAATGCAACCATGAAGACTTTTGACTTAAATTTCTCTCTTTTCTTTTCTTTCTTTCTTTCTTTCTTTTTTTTGCTAAAGAAAAAGCCAATTCATCAGGTAGGAAAGGACTGCCTTTCGCGGTCCCAGGTCCTGCCAGAGACAAATGACTGTAAAAATTTAAAATCAATCATTAACAGATTAGCTGTTGGTCCTAAGTAAATAGCAATCAGCTTATTAAGCATCAGGCAGAGTGAGATAAAGGGGAAGAGTTATTGAAAATGAGGATGTTGTCTGGGGCTCAGCTTGTGGGGTAGCACAGGAGGAGGCTATTGCTTTGTGACTCTAATTACAAATGGAAAACAAGGTAGCTGGCTGAAAAAGTTGAATCCCTGGTTGTGTTAAACAGAGTCCTGTGGTTTTCTTTCTACGTCATGGCTTTATTCACCTTGATCAGCATGGAAGTTTGTTGTGCTCCCTGGCTGTTCTCCTCTTTGCCTTCTAAGCAAAATCTGTCGACTGCTGTTCACTCAACCCTGCAAAGCAGCCCAGAAACTGTGGCTGAGGCTCCTTAGTTTCAGGAACTGGACCTTTCTTACCCCTTTGCACTAGTTCACATCTCATTACTGGTTAGGTTGGGGTTGTGAAGCGAAGGGATGGTTCATTAGTTGCTTCCCTCTAGGTTCAGATGTGTGAACTACTATTAGATGCCACAGTAATAATTGTTGCAGGCAAATTCCACCAATGGATGCTAAAATCAGTGGTGAAGGTTTGAGGAGAAACAGGATATTTGCATAGCTTCAAAGTATCTTTCCCAAGATATGTATTAATTACAAAAGAAAAACACTAACATTACAATGGTGAAACCCAACAGACAGCCCCTTAACCGAGTGATCAAGGTTAACTTCACCAGTAGCAAGATGGCGTCCGCCAGACCCGCGGCCCCTTCCCCAGACATGATGCACTGAGAAGGACATCATTTTTGTGGTGTTCTTACTAAAAATGTATAATCTCACTCTAGTCATGAAAAACCAGCAGACAAACCTGTTCTACACACTAACTGGCCAGTACTCTTCCAAAGTGTCAAGGTCATAAATGTCAAGGAAGACTAAAGACCTGGTACAGACTGGAAGAGACTAAAGAGACAAAATAGTGTGGGATTCTGGATTGAATCCTACAACAGAAAAAGGAAGTTAGTAGGAAGCTGGATGAAAGAAGTTACTAGAAAAACTGGTGAAATGCAAATGAAGTCTGAAGCTTAGTCAGTAGTACTGTACCAATTAAATTCCTGGCTTTGGTAATGATACTCATATGGTCAGGATGCTTTGGCCCCTCCAAAACTCATGTTGAAATGTGATTCCCAGTGTTGGAGGTGGGGTCTGGTGGGAGGCAATTGACTCATGGGAGTGGATCCCTCATGAATGGTTTAGCACTATCCCCTGGATGAAGAGTGGGTTCTTGTTCAGTTAATTCATGAGGGATCTGGTCGTTTAAAAGACTCTGGGACCTTCCTCTTCTTTTTTTCATGCTCCCACTCTCGCCATGTGACACGCTGGCTCCCTGCCGCACTCCGCCATGGTTTTAAACTTCCTGAGGCCTCACCAGAAGCAGATGCCAGCACCATGCTTCTGGCAAAACCTACAGAACTGTGAACCAATTAAACTTCTTTTCTTTATAAATTACCCAGTCTCAAGTTTTTTTTTTTTTGAGATGGAGTTTCACTTTTGTTGCCCAGGCTGGAGTGCAATGGCCCAATCTCAGCTCACTGCAACCTCTGCCTCCTGGGTTCAAGTGATTCTCCTGCCTCAGCCTCGTGAGTAATTGGGACTACAGGCGTGTACCACCACACCTGGCTAATTTTTGTATTTTTAGTAGAGATGTGGTTTCACCATGTTGACCAGGCCGGTCTCGAACTCCTGACCTCAGGTGATTCATCTTCCTCAGCCTCCCAAAGTGGTGGGATTACAGGTGTGAGCCACCACTTCCACCCTTGAGTATTTTTTAATAGCAATGCAAAAATGGCCTAATACAGAAACTATGATTATGTAAGACATGAGCTTTGGGAGAAGCTGGATGAAGGAATACAGAATTGTCTACTATTTTTGCAACTTTCCTAAAGTTATTTCAAGATAAAATGTTAAAAAAAAAAGGGGGGGAAAGATGCACTTAAAGAAAAAATATTGCCTAAGCTCCAGAAGCTCTACTCCTGAACCAAGCCTACAGTCTGGGTTAATTTGAGCTTTTTATCTTACACAGTTATGCTTGATTTTGGCCAAAGCTTGAGTAAACCATAGCTTTTGATGGAAAACAAAACAAAACAAAACAAAACAACTTTTCTTTGTATGGGGTCCTTCTTCACAGTTTCTTATTGTGAGTAACTTCTTTATTGATAAGTGCATTCTCTAAGGCAGATGGAGACGATCCCAGTTTGTGGAATGTAGGATTCCACAGTTTGTGTGACTTGGATTCCCAGTTCGTGTGAATTATACTATGTTAGTTATTCTTACGCATCTGCAGGCTGGCCGGGGTTGGCTCTGCTTCGTCCTGCAGGGCTGGGACTGCTCTTTCTCAGACCAAGGAGTTAACTGGGACACAGTCTTCTCAAGGTGAGAACAGAAACTCAGGAGGGCAGGCACCACCACACAAGCACATTGTAGCCTAAGCTTGCATCCTGCCTGCTAATATCCTGTTAGTCCAAGCGATTCACTGGACCAAGTCCAAAAGTCAGGGTGGTGGGGATGCAGTACATCTGTCTGATGATATATCTAATCTAGCATAATACTTCGGCCTGTGTTGTCTCTGTCTGGCCTGCTTTCTAGGCCCTCTTTCCTTGCTTAAGTGCAGATATTGAAAGATTGGCTTGCCCTCACTGATCTGATTCATTTTCACGAGGGCTATGACTGCTTGGTGGTCTCCCAAAGTGAGAATGCTCCTTCCACAGTAAGAGTGGGGTCTCAGAACATTATTTTGTGCACTGAGGTGTTATCAAATTGTTTTGAGACCCCCCTCCCAGTTCCTACACAGGTATGTAGACACCATCAGCTTAGCTGAGGCAGGTGCTACAGGCACCAGGCCTGCCAGTTTTCCAAGATCACCACTCATGTCTGGCTCTCAGGCCCTCTGCAAAGAGTGGCTTGTCCTGCCAGACCTCATGCCACATGGCAAACTCTCTCCTGCCGTCTCTCTTCTTTTTCACAACCTGGCTTCTGGCGCCTTGAGACATGTATGCAATTGTCTGACCAACAGTTATGAAAACAAAGTTCAAGTTGGTTGACTTGTTTGTTTGGTTTTCTCCAGGAGGTTCCTCCGCTTAGTTCCTATTTACATTGGTGGCTGTAAATAGCTAATTCTCAGGAGACTTAGTCCTCTGTCCCAGACAACTAGCGTCTCGAAGTAGAGACAGTATCTTACTTATGGTCTATCCATTACAGGGAGTGGCCCCAAATAGTATAAATTGTCAAAAGGCATTTATTGAACGAGATAAATTTCTGAGTCCTTCATAATTTGATCTGGTCTAATTTCCCTGGACTCTCCAACATTTCTCTCCACTAGACATTGTCACTTTTCTCGTTGTCCCTCAAGTCACGTACCATTTCTAATCATTGCCACAACTTCTCAGTGCCCTGGTTGCCCTCCACTCAACCCTGGTCAGCTGTCAGGGCTCACCTGGAGCTCACCTGCTGCAGGAACATGTGCACAGCATGTAGGTTTCTTACATATGTTTACATGTACCATGTTGGTGTGCTGCCCCCTGTAACTCATCATTTACATTAGGTATATCTTGTAATGCTATGCCTTCCCCCTCCCCCCATCCCATGACAGGCCCTGGTGTGTGATGTTCCTCTTCCTGTGTCCAGGTGTTCTCATTGTTCAGTTTCCACCTATGAGTGAGAACATGTGGTGTTTGGTTTTCTGTCCTGCGATAGTTTGCTCAGAATGATGGTTTCCAGCTTCACCCATGTCCCTACAAAGGACATGAACTCATCCTTTTTTATGACTGCATAGTATTCCATGGTGTATATGTGCCACGTTTTCTTAATCCAGTCTATCATTGATGGACGTTTGGGTTGGTTCCAAGTCTTTGCTATTGTGAATAGTGCCACAATAAACATACGTGTGCATGTGTCTTTATAGCAGCATGATTTATAATCCTTTGGAGATATACCCAGTAATGGGATGACTGGGTCAAATGGCATTTCTAGTTCTAGATCCTTGAGGAATTGCCACACTGTCTTCCACAATGGTTGAACTAGTTTACAGTCCCACCAACAGTGTAAAAGTGTTCCTATTTCTCCACATCCTCTCCAGCACCTCCTGTTTCCTGACTTTGTAATGATCGCCATTCTAACTGGTGTGAGATGGTATCTCATTGTGGTTTTGATTTGCATTTCTCTGATGGCAAGTGATGATAAGCATATTTTCATGTGTCTGTTGGCTGCATAAATGTCTTCTTTTGAGAAGTGTCTGTTCATATCCTTTGCCCACTTTTGGATGGGGTTGTTTGATTTTTCTTGTAAATTTGTTTAAGTTCTTTGTAGATTCTGGATGTTAGCCCTTGTCAGATGGGTAGATTGTAAAAATTTTCTCCCATTCTGTAGGTTGCCTGGATGAACTCTCTCTTTTCCTATACTCCCAAGCATAGGTAGTCTCAACTACTATTGGACTTACAGTTATTCTTTTGTTTTGGTTTTC
The DNA here is from genome assembly GCF_024542745.1 of Macaca thibetana thibetana. NCBI lineage: Eukaryota > Metazoa > Chordata > Mammalia > Primates > Cercopithecidae > Macaca > Macaca thibetana. The sequence goes on from NC_065580.1 coordinate 96,884,505, forward strand.
TAACTCCATACATAATGCAACAATATAAATTACCTTAAGGAATTTATTAGATTATAATGTCTTTGTGGTTAGGGCCCATGTCCAACATTGCTTCTGTATACTGCCTGGCCAGGAATAAGATTTTAAACACACAATAAGTAGGTACTCAAGAAATTCATAATCAGTTTCAAAATTTAAATCACAAAATAAATCCTTTGCTACTTCCCAAATTAAATAATAAGTAAACTAGGAAGGAAAGAATCAGAAAAAAGCAGAAGATATAATCTCTATGTGCATATAAACTATTCTTAAATATATAGTAGTTTCAAAATATGTGCAACTATTATGTATTCATAATTTTTTTTAAAGTTAACCAAAGAAATAGTAGCTTTATATATGAAAGAATATTGGGACTTTGAAGAGGAAAAGTACATTATTCACAAAGAAAAAGTAATCCTGGATTTATTTTTGTCAGATGATGAATCAATGCTAACTATTCTCAACTCTTATCTAAGCATAATAATAGTTTCTGTTTTCCCAGTGTTTTGTAGCTTAGTGAGGGCAGACATCATTATCTCCCTCCATTTTATAGAAAGATAAGAAGCTGCTGTTCAGAGCATGCATATGCTTTGCCCCACGTCCCCAGCTGCTAAATGACAGAGCCAGGCCTAAGTTGTCTTCTGGCTTCAAATCCATGATTCTTTCCACCACTCATGCTCCAAGTCTCTGCTCATTGAGGATGAATCCTTTGTTTCACTTTCCTGGGGTAATTGTGTGGCTTTTGTAAAAGATCCATCACTCTGAAGATGAATTGAACCATCAGGTAAACATTTAAGGAAAGTAGGGGAGCTAAGTTGGAATGTAAGTAGATGCCTGGCATTATAACTGATGGCATAATTACTTCCCATAACGTGGAGCACCAATCACAGAGTGGGTTTAATAGACAGAGGGTCTTAAGTATTTACAAGTATGGATAAAGTGACTGCCCTTCATCAGTACAAGCAGGCGCTGGAGTCCGCCTTCCACTGTTAACTGGGACAGTATCAGTGTATTTCTGGCCCCACCTGGCATTCAGATCCTCTGCCACCCCTATGCCCGCCTTTATAGCCTTTTCCCCTACCACTTCCCTTTCCTCAGCTTGTCATCCACTAAATGGGGGTACTCAGTTTGTGTTCCCCAAACATAGCCCCCTTTTTCCTGTCTCTCTGACTTGGCACACCTCCAGTGACATTGCTTTCCAGGGTCTAGCTCAAATGCTACCCCTGCTGTGAGGCTGTCCTGTTTTCCCAGCTGGACCTGGCTCCCCTGCTTCTAAATCCAAAAGCACTTTCTCTCTCTGTGCTTCTCTTATGGCCCTTACCATGCACTGCCTTTACGATAATAATCATGCTTTTTTTCTGTTTCCTTTGAGACTGCAAAACCTTAAAAGAAAGTTTATCAGACCCTAGCCTAGTGCTGGCACATGGCAATCCTCAGTGTCAGCACTGGCTGGGAAAGTGACTGATGAGCACAGGAAGGAGCATCTCACCTACCCGGCTAGCGGGGGTGATTTCAGATGGATCTTTGTGTCCACCACAGCATGACCCTTAGTGCCCTGCGTATAGCTGGTGCTCAGTGTGGCTCTGCTGAAAAGAAAAAAAAGCTTGTGTGGATGAACAAAGGAATAAAGAGTGGACAAACAGAAATGATTGAACAAATATCTGGGATACTGAGGTGGAAAATCAAGGTAAATACAAGTCATGCCAGATACCAGAGTCTCTTTAAAAACGGACTCTGGTTTGGGCGTGCTGGCTCATGCCTGTAATCCTGGCACCTTGGGAGGCTGAGGTGGGTGGATCACCTGAGGTCAGGAGTTCGAGACCAGCCTGACCAACATGGTGAAACTCCATCTCTACTAAAAATATAAAAGTTAGCTGGGCATGGTGGCACATGCCTGTAATCCCAACGACTCGGGAAGTTGAAGCAGGAGAATTGCTTTAACCCAGGAGGCGGAGATTGCAGTGAGTCAAGATCAGAGTTGCAGTGGTATAATCTCAGCTCACTGCAACCTCCACCTCCTGGGTTCAAGTGATTCTCCTGCCTCAGCCTCCCCAGTAGTTGGGATTACAGGAACCCACCACCACACCTGGGTTTTTTTTTTTTTTGTATTTTTAGTAGAGATGGGGTTTCACCATATTGGCCAGGTTGGTCTCAAGCTCCTGACCTCAGGTGATCCACCCATCTCAGCCTCCCAAAGTGCTGGGATTACAGGTGTGAGCCACCATGCCTGGCCCAGGAATTGTTTATATCTTGAAACATATCCAGTGAGTTACACATGGCATTAAGAGTTCACCTGGGCTCACACCCTCCCTGCTGAAAGCCCTTCCAGTGCATCCGGTGGTTTTCTTCCCACTTGCGGGGTTAATTGTGAGACTGGCATTTTCTGTCTGGGTCATTTGTATCCCTAGATTCTGGCCCCTGATGGGGTCACCTTAGAATCAGAGGTGAAGGTGGGGAACAGAAAACCTCAGGCCTGGCCCTGATCCTCTTGCTGGTGGAACAATCATAGAAACCATATCTTGGCTTTTCATAAAATGTTGATATTTTGGAATTTATTCCACATACTCTATTTTGCAATATTTTAATATAATTTTAAGAATATTTTCATTGCAATTACTACTCTGTGTTTAGAATATTAAAAATTTTCACCCAGAATATGGTCTTTTTTCTCTCTCTAAAAACTTCCTTATGTTAGCAATTAAAAACAATAAATAGAGGGGGAAAATTAACCAAACTGAGAGAGATATTTACTAAACACTTGAAAATGTCCGGCTGTTATGTCTTAAGGCTTATTAAGGGGTAGAAGCAGGATTTTTTAAACCCTGAGTGTTGCACCCATTTCCCATATGTATTTACTTATTTTAGCAGTCAAATGAGTTCCACTTCCAAATGTGGAGGTGACTTAGGGTTGGGTTTCTTTCCTGTCCTTCTGATATAGTTAGGTATTGTGCCTCCCCCAAATCTCATCTTGAATTGTAATTCCCATAATCCCCACATGTCAAGGAAGAGACCAAGTGGAGGTAATTGGATCATGAGGGCATCCTCCATTTTGTTCTCATGATAGTGAGTGAGTTCCCACGAGATCTGATGGTTTTATGAGGGGCTCTTCCCACTTTGCTTGGCACTTCTCCTTCCTGCTGCCTTGTGAAGAAGAGACCTTGCTTCCCCTTCACCTTCCACCTGATTGTAAACTTCCTGAGGCCTCCCCTGCCATGCTGAACTGTGAGTAAATTAAACCTCTTTCCTTTATAAATTACCCAGTCTGAAGCAGTTCTTTACAGCAGTATGAAAATGGACTAATACACCTTCTCTTCAGAAAGACTTTCCCTACGTGCTCAGCACACCTGCTAAGCTTCTCCAGTGTGTTGACATTAGAGCAGCCTTGTCCAATAGAGCTTTCTAAGGTGATGGAATGTTCTATGTCTGCACCATTCAGTACGGCAACTACTAGCCATGTGTGGCTATTGAGCACTTGAAATGTGGCCAGTGTGACTGAGGAACTGAATTTCTTTTAGCTTTAATTAAGTGTAAATAGCCATACATAGCTAGTGGCCAGCATACTGGACAGGTCAAATTTAGAACTTCTTCTTTCTGCCACTGTTGACTATGACAAAAGAACGAGTCATAGAGAGGAATGGACTTCTCCCATTCTACTGGGGCAGCCTGGAGAACACTTGGGCTTCGAAGGCCACTTCCCTCTGCTCCCCAGGGCCTTCCCCACTGGCTTCAGACGAGTGACTGAGGGCAAGAAGGAAGAGCCAGGATTCTGTCTACATGTGTGTGAGTTCAGTCTCTTTATTTCCAGCATCTTATTTAAAGGCCACATGCCAAGTATCAATAACAAGCTGGGATCATAACAGTCCTATCCATGCTGTTTTCTAAATTATTGTTTATAGCTTCTTTAATTCTCCATGAAGATGATGAGTCTGTGGAGAATCTTTTTGAGAAGAACACAAAGCAGAGATCTCTGTGTAAATTACCAGTACTCAAATGAGATGTGTTCTACCACATGGCCCATTCTGCTCACATGTGTTGTTTTGTTGGGGGAGCCTCTTCTTCCCTGCTTTTTTGGTGAGTTGTCACCATTTTGTTCTACAGGATCGAGGATGTTGATTCTCATATTGTACATTGTGCCATCTCTTCCTGAGCTTTATTGATGTTTTGAAGCAAAACAACCATTTACCCCTCTCCTAAAGATTCCTGTTAATGAGGCACACACAGATGAGCAAGGTGTTTATATGAAGAAATAAAGCCATTAAATAAAAATTATATGAAGAGGTGAGCTGGGAGAAAAGGCATACTTGTGTGTTTGTGTGTGTGTGCCTGCGTGTGTCTTAGAGCTGCCTGTCAAAGCTTTCCTCTCATGCACAAAGATAGAAATATGGAAATCAGAATGAAAAATAAGGGGAATTGGGTGTAGAGCAGCCTCTTAAAATTTGTGCTGTTTCCAGGCTCCTTAGCAGAGCACCAGCCATTTCCAGGGAGGCACAGCGCTGGCATTTCAGTGCCCTTCTGCTCAGGAAAGACGACCAAACAGCCCTCCTGCCCTCACCTTCACACACCACACATCTCAGCTTCAACTCGCCATCACTGTGGCGGCATTTCAGCAAGCGTTTGTTTTTGGGGAGGGGGTAGTGGTAATTACCAGCACATGATTATTTTATTTTGTCTGAATTATTTACAATGGAAGGAAGCAGTTTGGAGGGAAGGGGATATTAGGGAGTGAGTTCAATCCCACTTGCATTGATTCTACCCAGAGTAAGAAGAGCAAGCCTATTAAGAAGAAAAATCACTTCCTTTTTTCTTCCTCTCTTTCCTTTCCCACCCCCAAGTCTTAGAAATAAATAAATAATGCAAAGAAAAGCCCTGGGTGGCTGCATGGGAGGGGCCAGTGACTGGGTGTCTGTGGCCTTCATTGAGGACTCACTTCCATTATTACATCGGGTCCTGGGCTGGAGCATTCAGTGGTTCAATTCTCACTCCCCAGCGCTCATCTTGTACATTGGTGCATAATGAACACCATGTATGGATTGAAATCCCATTTACAGGATGTTCAGTTATGGAACCTGTAATCAGGAGAGGTGGATTTTAATCCCAGAGGTGTCGTTCCCTTATTGTTTTTTAAATTTAAGATTTATAGCTCTCCAACTTCCAGAAGAACTTGCTGATGGTTTATAGCAGCAAAGGTGGTGAATGAGGGATCCTTGAGGAGAAAACAGAAGCGAAACCACCTGAAGGAAGCGGGACGTGTTGATGCTTCCAGGCACCAGGTTGGCCGTAACAGTTGGGTAATAGGCTCATGGTTGTGCTTCCATTTCTTCTTTGTGCTTCCATTTCTTCTTTGTCAAATAGGGAAAGCAAACCCACCTCCTGCCGTGTGAAGTAATAGGTAGAGTAATATTTGTGAGAAAAGACATCCGTATCATTTTGGCATGATATTGCATTCCTACATTTAGGAAAAAGAAATGTCAGTAGAGGCAGAGCATCTCATGACCTAACCCCACTGCATATCCCTGAAGAGAAATACTCAGAATAGTGCCCTGGCACACTGAAGATGAGAAACTGGGGTTGCAAGTGCCACCTGAGAGAAATGGGGGTGCTTTTATTTATTTTTTTCTTCAATGAAGAACTTTTGAATAAAATGTTAACATACTTACCAACTCATAATATATGTGAATTTCAAGACTTTGCAATAAAATGGATGTCTAAGTATCTACCCACCTAAATTAAAAAACAAGTAATTATTGTCCAGGCGAGTGGCTCATGCCTGTAATTCCAGCACTTTGGGAGGCTAAGGAGGGCGAGACTAGCTGACCAACATGGTGAAACCCCGTCTCTACTAAAAATACAAAAAGTAACTGGGCGTGGTGGCAGGCGCCTGTAGTCCCAGCTACTCAGGAGGCTGAGGCAGGAGAATTGCTTGAACCCTGGAGGTGGAGGTTGCAGTGAGCCGATTGTGCCATTGCACGCCAACCTAGGCAGCAGAGCGAGACGCTGTCTAAAAAAAAGAAATATATGATTCCTTTCATTGAGACTCCAATAATATCCCTCTTAGTCCCAAGGTAACCACTATCATGATTTTGTGCATATTGTTCTTCTACTTTTTAAAAACAAAGTTTGCATGTGTTTGAACCATATGTAATTGGAATTATACAGATATATTCTATGAATTCCTTTTTTTCACCTAATATTATGTTTTTGAGATTTGTTCAAGTTAATACTTATAACCTATTTTATTCATTATCACTATGGTTTGCTATTTTGTTGTATGATTACTCTAAGACTTATTCATTCTCTTATTGATGATCATCTAGATGTCTCCATTTTTTAAATTACAAACCACATTGCCATAAATATTCTAATATAAATGTCTTTTGGTACACAGATCTAGGAGTTTCTCCATTGTATTTGCCTTAGAGTAGTATTGCTAGCTCATAAGAAAGGAGTGTCTTCAACTTCGTTAGATCTTGCCAAGATCTTAGTCCAATCTGTACTCCCAACAGCAATGTTTATGAAGGAACTCAAGAATTTTTTATCAGCTATGAGCTGATTCAACTCCTTGCAACTAAGAGGAAAAGTTAATAGGAAAGAGAGACTGCATGGCTAACAGAAATCCACAGACAATGATGATGATGATTACCGTAATCGCAATGACATAATGATGATTACCATCACACCAATGACAAGGACAAGAACAACAAACCCATAGTGCTTAATGTGTGCCAGGCACTGTTCTGAACAGTTCACACATTTGGCACAGTGCCTGACACATGGTAAAGACCCATTCAATCTTTACAATTACTCTAAGAGATTTGTACTATAGTCTCACTTAGCAAGTAAAGAAACTGAAACACAGAGAGGTTAAGAAACTTGCCTAAGTTATGGCTGATAAATGTAGAAGCAGGAATTTGAGTGGTTGCTCTGAACCACATGCTTCATTAAAAATTTTAATTTAATTTTTCTTGGCATTACCATTCATGGACTTTATTTTTTAACTTTATTTTCTTTTTAATTGACAAATGGTAATTGTATACATTTATGGTGTACAATGTGGTATTTTGATACCCCTATACACTGTCCTTGCTTCATTTTAGCCAATTGCTTATGAGTTCACTCTAAATGAACCAGTAATAAGGGCAGCTACATGATTGATGGATGACTGGTCACTCTGCCATTTGAAGGGCGGGACTTACCTTTCTAATCATACTCCTTATTACACACTCTATTTTACAGCTCTCTTCACTGAGAGTTTTGATTGTATTTAGATTTCATCAGAATTTGGTTCTTAAGAAGCAAGGGAAAAGCATTCTTTCTTGGATAGCATGGAATTTGCATGACCACTTTGGCTCATGTAAAGAAAAAAAGTGAGGTGTTCTTAAACCAAAGCTTCTCAAATCCTAACTTAACATAACCTACCTGAAATCAATGTTATGCTTATTGGCACTTGACAAGACTGGAAGAAAAATAACTGTTCGTAACAGCTCATCTTCACGTAGCTAATGACAGGTACCATTGTTTTTTAGGCAAAGTGATGGGGGAGGATATTGACTATTTCAAAGGTTGTTCAAAATCACTAAAATATAACATAATAATATTGTCATAGGCATATAGGCCTAGCTATTTTTATCATGGAAACATGAGCAGAAATGAAGAACCATACATATATTTATACCTTAGGATCAATAAAACCATATTTTTTGGTCCAAATTTTTCAGATTAGTCATTTACGTGTATCTCCAATTCACAATTTTCCTCTTTCCTTTTTGTCTGTGTAGACGTACATTTGAACAGGGTAGAAAAGTGATGTTACTAAAACTTAATACTTGGAATCTTTCTTTATGATCCATCTTTAAAAGTAAACACATTATTATGATTAATAGCAATGTTCTCAGGATAATAATTTGTTTGTTTGTTTAAAACAGAAATATTTACATGAAAACTCAATACAAAGGCCAAATCATTAAGCTCTTCTTAAGCCAGAGTAGGCATATTTCATGCTGAGATATGCCATTTTAATGTTGAAAGAAAAACAAGAAAGTCTTTAAAGATTTGGCCTAAAGAATAAATTCCAAAATGTGAAATAACACGTGCCCTGTAATGAGACGTAGATCATAACTCTGACATTTGTCTTCTCCTGGTGAATTCAATTCCTCACAGAAGTACAGAGAGGGAAAGAAAATATTGGAAGTGAGAGTAATAAAGTCAATACAGCAGGCTTCACATGTATAAATGACACTTTCTTCACAACATGAGAGTTGCAGACTTGCCTAAGACATATTCCCCTTTTCTAAGAATATTCCTGACTTTAAGGATTTCATCAATGTATTTACTATCTCACATCTCACCAGTGGGAGGATGACTGGGCTGTGGGACAGCCCCCTTTAAAAAGGCAACTGTTTTAGAGACTGTTAAGCAATGAGCCATTTGCGTGTGAGTGTAAGTTGATTTAATCAGATGGTTTTCCTTCTGGCAGGCTACACTGGGTCCACACTGAGGGATCCAGAGTTTTGAATTTAGGGGCTGAAACAATTGAGGGGAGGGAAGTGAGAGATGAGTGACACAGAGGTGAGGGGTTACAGCAATCACGAAGATGCTGAGCTCATGGAGAGAGATATGAGCATTGTTGAAAGGGGGTGAAGAAAGAGAGCTGGGAAGACAAATTTGGCTTACTTAAAAGTGTGCCAGCGTCACCTGATTCTAGGCTGTTATTGTTATTTCCCTTAACATTAAATTGGTTTTGGTGAGCTAATATGGTACTCAACTATGACTTGAAATTTGTTTTTATGGAAAAATACATTCAGAATGTAGTAGATTGAATAATTGGCTCCAATTCTTTGCTTTAGCCTCAATTGAGCAAAGTATATTTTCCTAACCCTTGTCTTTGGCTCATCTATGAAACTTGTTTTGACCAACCACATATGGGCAAAAGTGTGCCAGTCCTGATCTCAGGCCTTAAGAGACTTTATCTTTCTCTGCTTGCCCTCTTATCCTCTTTTGTGTTTCTGCCATCTCCACTAGCTAAGCTTTCCATAGGTAGCTGTTACCCCTTTAGCTGACCTGCAACTCGAAGCAGAGCTGTGAAGTCCAGCACCAGCTTAAATAAGCTGATCTCTAGCCTATGTGCAGATATGTGAGAATAAATGATAGTTGTTTTAAGTCACTCTGTTTTTGAGATCATTTGTTACACAGCATCTTTTTGGTCATAACTGACTGATACACAGAGTTCTAAAGAACCCTCTTACAAGTGAACTCTTGGAACATAACCTGTTGGTAAGTTGGGATTTTCCTGCATTTCAACAAGATCACTACTCTCTTTTTAATGAGAATTTTTTGTCTATTTTTTATTTGGTTTCAGCTCACAGTTAAGATAAAAGCATAATTTGTTACCTGATAAGATAAAGGTTAGCAGAGAGTATGGCTTGTACCTATAGATAAGTACTCATTGCTATTGCATATAGCAATGGTTTTTAGCTGACTCTGTGAAGTTCTAGGGCCTGCAGTGAATTCTTATAAAGGCCACCTTGGGGTGGGAGTTCCCACCTCTTCTCCTTCACATAGCTCCAGCCATAGCAGAGCTATTTTTATTTGTTTTGTAACTGGGTTTCCTTATAAGATTTTGCCTAATTAAAAGGCTGAAATAAGTTGAAAACCTATAGTGAACCCCTCACTTTTCTTGGGACCCATGGTCTTCCACACATGGGCATGCTATCCTTTTTGCCTAGCTAGCTAGCTCTCTCTTTCCACTTCTCTGCAAAGCTCCTATCCATTCTTCCATACTTCTTCCTTCAATAGATGGGACCAAATTGCCATCCCTTTAAGTGTGGGCCAGACTTAGTAACTTTTAATGAGTTGAATGTACAGGAAGTGATGGTGTCTGATGTCCAAGATTTGGAGGACATTAGGCCATAAAAGGGATTGTGGCATCTCTCTCTCTCTCTGTGTCTCTCTCTTATTCATTAAGCATTATGGGTTTACTCATTCTGGGGAAAGCCAGTTAACATTTCATGAGGATACTCAAGCACCTCCATGGAAAAGTCTACATGAGAGGAACTGAGCCCTCCCGCTAACAGCCATGTCAGTGATTTTGATTGCAACCTCATGAAAAACTGTGAGCCAGCTCTTGAATTCTTGACCCACAGAAACTGTGAGGGAAAAAAAAAGTTTGTTGTTTTTAGTTGTTATGTTTTGTAGTAATTTCTTATGCAGCAATATATAACCAATATGATACCCACTAAAGAGATTCTTTTCTATGATAGTCTTCTGAAATGCCTGAGTATTAATAATTTTCTTCTTTATTATTGCCCTTAATATGTACCTTGTTTGCAGGATTTAGTCCACTGCATTACCTATTTACATATCTTTTTCCTCCATTAGACTATGAGATATTTGTATTCTCAGATATCTGGCACAGTCTTTGGCATCTTACATATTGGATAAAGAATGAAAAAAATAGCTACTGCACAAGTTGTAAAAATCACTCAGAGAAGAATAAGACAGACAAAGGATAAAAAATAGCCATCTCTATCTTTGCCAAAGTAATTCTCAGTTTTGACCAGAGATTATAAATGAGCAGAAAATCCTCAAATAGAGTCAATGCTGTATTTTTCCACCACATATTGACATATAAGCCAGTTCTTTGCACTCTTGTTTCAGCAAATGACAAGCATTCCTGCTCAGATGGTGTGTCTAGAATAACAGGGTCTATAACTGAGTGGGGCGGGGGGTGTTTTGACTAGGTTTACAGATGAACAAGTTGGAAATCTATCACTATCCAAAACAAGCTTTGTATTTATGGTTTTGACCAAGTGTAAACAGAAGATATATAATTTATCAAGCTGTAGAGAGCGTTTGGTGGTTTTCAGAAGCCAGAGCTATACAGTCAAATCAAAATGGTGGAAGTAGCTTCTGATTAATTCCATGTGAGCCCAGCAATTTGGAATGAGAGCCTTCTGGATATGCCAGGCTACACAGGTCTGAACAATTAGGTGTTTAAAATTGAGTTTTAATGATGATGATGATGATGAATTGTGTTTTTATTTTGATGATCATCTAAATAATTAGTAGAGGAATATTATGGGTCATCTGGAGGTCAGACAAAAAACTTAGAAGTGCCATGTGATTTCAGGTCTCGAGTTTATGACTCGGCATGGCTCACATGGCCCCTTAAGTGACAGAGTTTAACTTGTAATGCACTATTTCTCAGATTGGGGTGCATGGGCTTGTAATTTTAAGGATCTACAAGTTCTTACATTTGGGAAACAGTGATAGAAACAAGAAATGCTTCCTCGGAGGACGGATTAGTGATATTTCATCTGGGGAGCCAAGGGAAGGCTTTCTGAGGGAGCTGGCATCCTAGATGGCCCTCAAGGACAGACCCTGTGTGCCTTCTCTTATCAAGTGTCCACTTAAAGTATCTGCTTGATAAAAAATCCCCCGCTTCCAGAGGCCATTCATGACTCCCTGGTTATTCTTTGAGAGCCTCTGTGTTAGTTCTGTTTAATTACAGTGTGGTGCACACTGAAGAAGGAATGGAAACATTGTGTGGAGGGAGGCATGAGAAAAGAAAGTGTGGGGCTTCAAGAGGGAACAGGAAATAGTTCAGTTTAACTACAGGTCAAGGTATGCAGGGTATAGTGGGGCATGGGATGCAAGGCTGGCAATGACCTATTGTGAAGGTCAAGGCATTTTTTTTTTGTCTCTGTGTTTTATCCCCTGTAATTACGAAGGGAGTGTTTGTGCGTTTGTTGTTGTTGTTGTTGTTGTTGCTGGGGTAGTCATTTCATACTGACGGAGATGATTCTGACAAGACTGCAGCTAACACAAAGTCATGATAATATTGTTGAATAACTATCTCAGCATCATTTTGTTGAAGAGCTCTTGCTTACCTGTAAAGTTTCTGGGCACATGAGAAATTTTTAATTCATGTATCATCTTTGATTTTTGTAGAAGACATATTTTTAGTGTGTACCTTGCCTTTGCTGAAGGCTGCAGCTGGGAAGTCACGTGTAAACTGCATGACCCTGGTCAGAGCCCCTTACCCACTCTTATCCCCACCCTGGATGATTAAATCCAACTGGCACCGGGCCTTGGGAGAGTCAACCCATTGTCTGGGCTGAGCTAATCAGACTCTCTCTTGTGGGAATTTGGACACTGAGAAACTGAGAAAGATGAGGATGGCTTTAGAACTGAAAGGTCATGCCAAATTAACCCACGTTGAATGCAGAGAAAGCTAGTTGAAAGACAGAGGTGAAGAGAGAAGAAGAAAAGCGTGGCAGCGGTGAAATACACGTAGAGAGAATCACCCTGGTTTCCGGTTTTCCAATTCCAATTTTAATTCCAATTTGGTTTGCATATAATTTGTTTCCCGTCTGTTTCTAATCTTCTGCAGGATTTCCTGCTGTATTTTTACAGTAAAATCTTCCACACTTAAGCTTATTTGAGTGACTGACTTTTTCTTGCATCCACACATGACCTTTCTAAGGTAATGCTGAGTTTGCAAATGAAGCCGTTGGTTCTCAAGAGACTGTTGGGCTGAAGGGAGTAATGTCAGCTCATTAGTTTGGGTGCTAAACCAACTTCTACCCATGAAGCAAGAGGGAGGCATGGATAGCTTCAGTTTATTAATGGGAACTCTGGGAAACAAGGTAGCAAGTACAACTTGACCAATGTTGGAAGAGATTCTACCTCTCAATATGACCAATGATGGGCTATAGACCTCAGCAGTCACTATGGTCTATTCTGACCACAGCTGAGAACGTTTTGGCAAAGAGCTGAGGTGAGTAACCACAGTGACTACATATTCTTCTACTCACAAAGAAGAATAAGAAATTAAGAGTTACGGCTGGGCGCGGTGGCTCATGCCTGTAATCCCAGCACTTTGGGAGGCCGAGGCGTGTGGATCACATGGTCAGGAGATTGAGACCATCCTGGCTGACATGGTAAAACCCCGTCTGTACTAAAAATATAAAAAAAAATTAGCCAGGCGTGGTGGTGGGCACCTGTAGTCCCAGCTACTCGGGAGGCTGAGGCAGGAGAATGGCGTGAACCCAGGAGGTGGAGCTTGCAGTGAGCCGAGATTGCACCACTGCACTCCAGCCTGGGCAACAGAGTAAGACTCTGTCTCAAAAAAAAAAAAAAAAAAAAAAAGTTACATATACATATTATTGAGTTATTAAGAGTTACATATATATAAAATGCCCATATTATACATTATAAATTTTTTTATATAAATGTAACTCTTAATTTTTTATTCCTCTTTGTGAGTAACAAAATCCCACAGTTGAAGAAAAGTCATTGCCATTCTTTCAGGCGTCTGATGAAATCTAAAGCTCTCTTTGTACTAACTGCAAGGTTTAATCAGGAGTGGATAATATGAATGTACCTACCATAATGAATTTCAAGTTTTACTACCTGCAGACATTGTCAGGAACTGAATTTCCAGGGTATGCAACTTATAATTGAAAATCTTTATGTTTTAGTTCCACCTGTCATTTTAAAAATTCTATTCAAAGGATGTCTGTTATAAAAATATCTTTTCTGTCAAAAGTTATGCTTTAGAGGAAATGTGTATCATTAGAAATTAGCAATTTCAACATGTTGGTGATTTGGAATTTTTTGGAATAATTTGCTGTTTTTCAGAGTTGTTGAAATTATACGAAGGACCTTCATTCTGATAAGTAATGAATTTAGTAAGGATGAGATGGCAATGAGACATATTATTTTAAAGTCAATTTCCTTTGAAATCCTAAGAATCTTCTTTAGACAGACATGCAGCTGGAAATAGCAGGGACTAAACCAACAGGGGATGGAGACCCTGGGGATTTTCTTTGCGCTTTTTCTGGGAAGAAGCTCTGCTCTTCTGCTGTTCATCTACTCATCTGTGGGAATTCTATTCTTCAAGTACAGAGGCTAATGGCTGCAAAATGAAGTTTTGCTTATCCTCTCTCTTGCTAGATTTCTTTGAGCATGAAAATTTTACAAGGCACAACCAAACTGAACCACAAAAAGGCATTGATGTTATGGGATTGCATCAATAGCATTGGCTGTTTCATTTCCATTCACTTATCAGACATATTTACTTCTCAGATATTTCCTTAACCGGAATTGACTGTACTATAATTGCCTATTTCTTTGGTCCATTGGCTGTTAACCTTGAAGTGACTGGGGTAGGGCTGGCGAGGCCTTCCCTGTCAGGCCTGACCTCTCACTATGCTGGAGAGAGCGCTGCCATGACAACGGCGACAGATGTCAGCTAAGCAATGTGCACCCTAGAAAGACTCCTGTATTGAGAAAATCGATCTTGTAATGGTGCCACGGAGCACATTCGCTGAACTGCCAAGTGTTCTAGGCTTAATCATTTATTTCATCTAGCAGAGAGAAGAAAACATAAAAGAAATGAAATGAATTTGACCTCTGTCTTTTGAGTGACTTTAGTGCTACACTGAATTCTAGCAAGTGCCTCTTATGAATTTTAAAAAATTACATTAGGAATAACATTTTGAAGTGAAATGACTCTTGTAATGCCAGCCCTCCAGAAACATGTTATTTCAAATGTCACATAGCTAATAGTCATTTGCTATTTTCTGTGTATGTCTGGGGGTTAGCTCCATCTTGAGTATGTTTCAGGCAAATTATTATGAAGAAACTGGGAACGAAGTGGACCAGAGCCTGCTGGTTTGGTTTTCTCCCTTCTTAGCATAAGGCAACTTCTTTTGTGCCAATCATCATGGATTAGCGAGTAGCATAAGCAACGTTTCATATTGACAGCTTTTGAATCCCTCTCAATTTTAGAGTCTTCCAATAGAATGCTTGTTCTTTTGTCTGTCTGCAGAGTGAAGTTTGTCTCCCTGACAGTTAATCCTGAGACAGCCTTCCATCGCCTTGATAGGCTTGTCATTCATGCCTTGACACCTCTCGTTCATCTGAGGCTGGCCTGCTGGATATGCAAATGATAGAAGGACTGAAAATCATAATCCTTCAGCCTTGATGGCTAGTATGTCAACGTCACTATTCTTGGAACAAGCCATTTTGTGAGTAGCTGGGGAGTGGTGGGAGACTTTGAGCGAGGGGAGGCAGCACGCACTTCTGACCTTTTCATGGCCCAGGTCAGAATTAGATTTTTAAAAAAGCAAATGCCCAAACCGAAAGAAACCCTTAAAGCCTAAAGACTGTAGACAAATCTCTCTGATAACCTTGCCTGTATAAATAAATATCATTTAGAGTGATTATAGTGAAAAGGATCTCTTAAGATTTTCAATGTGATATGTCTGTCTCTTGTGCTGTGGGATATTTTATTGCATTTTTGCCCTCAAGTGGAGCTGACAGGAGCCAAGCTTGTAATTTAAATCAATAAGAACCCTTTACCATGGCCATAAAATACTTGGCTAAACCTTTGAAGTGGCCACAGTTGAATGCACAGTGAACACAGTATAAATGTTCCTTAAGATGTATTGTATGAGACCACTGCTAGAACAGCATTCAAAGGAACCGGCCTTAAGCATCTTTTGTGACTGATGGGAGAGGGTCCCAAATGCTTTTGATCATTTACATGCCGCTCCAAACAGCCCACTTAATTGGCATGTGACCCAGCTGCAGCCTTCTGTTTTCTCCTCAGACATTTCCACTGTCTCTTTGGTGGGGTTTCTGGAATCTGGGTCTCCTTCTAAACCAATAATCCACATCTGACATGCTGTTGTGTCAGTTGCTCCTGCTCATTTCCACTGTAGCCGGGGAAAATAGAACAAAGGCTGGTTGTTCAAACCCATCCTGGGAGCACCGCACAGGCAGTTCAGCAGCACTGGCTGGGAAGTGTTCTTTGTGTAACAGCGAAGGCTGAGGTTGCGGCTTACCTGTTAGTTTCTTTTGGAGCGGCTTGTTTTTGGAGGGGTGGCGTTCAGAGAGATGTCAGAATTGAAAAGGCAGCGTTTGCCTCCACTCTGCTTCGCTCTGCTGTCTCCCGCATCCTCACTGTGTGCCTGGCCCTTCCTCCGGCTCCTTCCTGCCGCCTTTGCCTTTTTCCTGTGAGGATGGGTGGGTGGGTGGATGGATGTTTCCCGACTCTTGTCCTCTGGTCTCTGTCTCTGTTTGTCCCTCACTCTTTGTCTCTCTCTTGCTCTCAGATTCCAAAGTCTTCCCCAATTCTACAAAAACAGTAAATGGTGATCGTCTGAATTTGGCAGTGAACTGTCTTGTGTGAGGGACTTGCTGCCCCGGGGGGAGTGTTGCAGTTGTGATACCAAACGCACAGGCTCAAGCGCAGTCACTCCTTTCCAGGTTCATGGGCCAAATACCTTTCCTGGCTGCTGCTTCACAGAAGCCCTGTCTTCCTGGTGAGACGTCAAAGATAGGCATCAGAGTCACAGGCCAGTCTCTACTTTATCTGATAGATCACAACCTTCGTTGTAGTTCCCTCTTGGGATGGCACCTACAGGTATCCCAGTGGCTAAGCAGATGGACACACGTCCTGTGTGACCTCTCCTTTTGGGGAAGGCACTTTCTGAAAGGCCCATCTGGGCTCAGGTCTGACTCCCCTAGGGGGCCACATGTCATGTCTGTTTGCCACATGCAGTCTGACAATACATTTTATTACCTGGCCTCTGCAAACCCAATACGATTTTGTGACTCTTGATATTTCAGCTGATGTTTACAAGATTTCTTTTGCCCTTTTGTGAGAACAGACTAGACAGGGCCTTAAAAACACATTACTTTGTGTTTATAAAGTTAATGTGTATAAATGGCATTTAAAAACGTGTGTGTGGGTAAACTATTATAGCCAAAATCAGATTTTAAGGACATATCAACAAGATTCAAAGTTCAGAACTTGTTTATGTCCTAATTTGAAAAAATGAACTGGAAAGATATGTAATGTATATTTGAATAACTGGGGACATTTGCCTACAACTGGTTATTATATAATTGACAAGATATTACGGGAAAGGAAGGCATGGAGTAAATAAAAACCACACTGGAAAGCGATGATAGTTGTAAAAGCTGGGTCATCAGTGGAATAAGCGTTCAGTACGTTATTCTATTTTTATTTATATTTCTAAATACTCTGTTGCAAAGTTAGAAGAAGTTAGCATGCCTACTCAGGATTGCCTTACCACCACACTTAAACCTGTTGTTCAATAAAATTGTATTTCGGCAGGTCTCACCTGTTTGCCTGTCATCCTGTGCTTTTACCTCCCATGTAAAATTTCCTTTGCACTGGGGGCTGGTTCTGTTTGAATGCTGTCTATCCCTGTGGCCTGAACTTTAGCATTTAGCATGGAATTTCTGCCTACCTCATCTCCCCATTCAGACTGTAAACTTCTTGAAAGCAGGACCGTTTCTTACCTTTCAGTGCTTCCTACCTATAATTGTGCAGTGTGAGGCTCAGAGTACGAATGAATCGGGCTAGGCTAGACTATGCTGTGGTAACACATAAGTCTTGAAATCTCAGCAGCGTTATGCAGTAAAAGTTCATTTCTTGTTCCTGTAAAGTCGATGTGTGTTGGGCATCTCTGTCCCATCTTGCAGCTATGCTCTCAGGAGTGGGTAGCTTTCAGAGATACCACAGTGGGGGAAGAGAGAGAGATGAGATCCATCAACAGGTTGTATTTTGACTGCCTCTGCCTGGAAATAACCTACAGAACTTCTCCCACAGCCCATAGGCTGGAATGAGTCACCTGACCCCCAACAGCAAGGCAGGCTGGGAAATGAAGGGAGCATGTGGCTATTTGGTGAGCATGAATTGTTTCTACACTGCTTCTTACCCCATGTGCATGTTGTCTCATGAATTTCAACATGAGAGAGTCCCCGGTGAGAAGGCCTTTGGTCATTTGTGTGGAATAAGAAAATGACAACCAGACCATTTCATTTCCTTTTTTTTTGGCCATGCCAGTGGGTTATTTCCTACATAGTTGGAACCCTGTCTGGTTAATGGTAAGATCCCAGAGGGCTTCATGACCACTGTTCAGGCTTTGTGCCTATGACAGTCAAAGGCACAAGGATTATCGCCTGTCTCCATCTGAAAATGTTATAGCTTGATCCTGTCAGGGTGCTGCCAAGCTTGAGGTGCTCCCAGAATAGAGGGGTACACTGTGACTGGGGCTCATGTGGTTAAAATAGTAATAACCAGAAAAACAGAGCATCTGGCCATTGCAAGAAAAGAAGGGCACAACTACATTACGGTGAGAAGTTCCTTCCTCAGGCAAAGTTGAAAATGTTTAAGGAAAGGGCACCACTAACCAAATAGAGGAAAATGTAGACTCTCAAGCCAGGTGCATATCTCATGTGTGATATGCTGATGATCATCAGCCAAATTTAGTGACTGAGCAAGTGCTAAGGGGTATTTGCCTGTAGATAAATGGTCTGTATGAACAGGTGTTCCCCAGTCTGCCTGTCTCCCTCCCCTTCCGCCTGTGGGTAGGGCAGGTTTCCTTAGAAGAGCCTGAGGCACTGCAGCCTTCCTGGGGCTGGCAGTGAAGGTACTCTTCCGTGCAGAGCCACATGAGGGACGCTGGTCTGAGAGTCTCCTAGAAATAACAGGCAGCCCTTGAAGGGCATTAAGTGGAGCGTGACCTGACCCTGATTGCTTCTTTATTTTTTTATTTTTTATTTTTTTGAGACAGACTCACTCCATCACCCAGGCTGGAGTGAAGTGGCATGATCTTGGCTCACTCTAACCTCTGCCTCCTGGGTTCAAGGGATTCTCGTGCCTCAGCCTTCTGGGTAGCTGGGATTACAGGTGTGCGCCACCATGTCGGGCCAATTTTTGTATTTTTAGTAGAGATGGGGTTTTACCATGTTGGTCAAGCTGGTCTCGAACTCCTGGTTTCAAGTGATCTACCCGCCTTGGCCTCCCAAAGTGCTGGGATTACAGGCATGACAGGCATGAGCCACCATGCTTGGCCCATGGATTGCCCCTGGATGTGGCTGTGTCCTGAGGATGAGCTGCAGGGGCACACTGAAGTAAGCAGGAGGACCAGCTGGGAGGTCACTGAGAGACAGAAGGTTGGTTGCAGGGATGAGGAAAGCAAGGTGAGCTACTCTGTTTGGCAGTGAGTGATAACCGTCTCCTCCCCCTTTCCCCTTGGATGTCTAGGCCCAGGCACACTGGTCCCCTGTTAGTTCATTTCTCCCTCAGGGCCTTTGTACCCACTGTGCCCTCTACTGGAACAACCCCCCGCACCCCAAGCCTACACCTACTTACCCTTCAATCTCAACTCTGACGTCACTTCCTCAAAAAGCCTCTGGACAACCCCCTTCCAGATAGGTCAGGCCTCTCATTCACAATTAGTTATGTAATGATGTAATGTCTGTTTCTTCCATTAAAATGGAAGCTTCTTGAATTCAGGGGTTGTATTTGTCAAAATCACATTTAAAAACTACTTTAAAAGAAAAACAGCATGCTGCCTTGTACATAGGAGGTCCTTAATGAGTATTTTTTGAACGACGTATGTTAGGCATTTTCTTACAGTGTGCTGTCAAACCCTCCTTACAAGCTTGCAACCCCATTTTGTGGATGAGTAAACTGTGGCTCCAAGAACACAAAGCAGGGGAGTGGCAGACCCAGGATTTGCAGCTTGGTCTGTGTAGCATCAAAGCTCCCATTCTTTCTGTCACAGCAGAAATAAATGAGGTTACTTTATTCAAACAATGTAATTCAGATTAGGCCAAAGCCAGAGCACGATGAATTCTTTTTATTTCACTGGCTCCAACTTACTGAGATCAATTTAATTCATGTAGCATTTATGGGATACCTTGAACTCATTCACTATGTTAAATAGGAGGGCAAGAAAGGGACAGAGCTGGGCTTCAGGGAAATGCCTGTGGTGAGCTGGATACAGAGGGTCCCAGAAGGAGAAGAAGCTGTGTGCTTTCCAGAGGAGTAGGCTGGCCCAGAGCCCAGGTCACTGAGTTCTTAGGAAGGACCTGCAGGGTGGCAAGGGCCTGCTGTCTCTTGACTCTTGCTGAGGTGGGTAAAACATTTAGGCTGGCTGCTTAATGGAAAGAGCTTGGCTTTGGAGTCGCACTTTGCTCCTTTCCAGCTGAGTAACACTGGGCAAGCTACTTGCACTCTCCAAATTCCAGTTTCCTCATCTGTTAAATGAAGATAATGGGTCGGGCGTGGTGGCTCACGCTGTAAACCCAGCACTTTGGGAGGCCGAGGCTGGCGGATCACCTGAGGTCAGGAGGTCAAGACCAGCCTGGCCAACATGGTGAAACCCCATCTCTACTAAAAATACAAAAATTAGCCGGGCAGCTACTCAGGAGGCTGAGGCAGGAGAATCACTTGAACCCAGGAGGTGGAGGTTGTGGTGAGCCGAGATCATGCCTGAAGTAAGCACTCCAGCCTGGGCAATAGAGCGAGACTCCATTTCAAAAAGAAGAAATGAAGATAATGATATTTCGCGGGGTTGTGGTGAATTCATGGGAAAATGCATAAAAAGCCTGAGGCTCATTGCCTGGCATATGCTTTTAGCGGATGTCTATAACCATCCTAGGGGGCCCTCTGTAGACAGACTGAACTGGAAGAGGATCACCAAGTGGGGTATTCAGAAAGTCAGCACCCAAGAATATTGGGAACAGTGACATGAACACACCTCTGCTTTTATTTTTTCCTTTTTTCTTCTTGGTTGAGGTGAAATTTACACAATCAAATTAACCATTTTAAACTATAATTCAGTGGCATTTAGTACATTCACAATGTGTGCAACCACTACTTGTATCTAGTTTCAAAACATTTTCATCATCCCCAAAGGAAACTGTCTACCCATTAAGTAATCCTTCCCCATTTCCCCTACTCCTCAGCTCCTGGCAACTATCAGTCTGCATTCTGACTCTGGATTTACTTGCTCTGAATGTTTCATGTAAATGAAATTGGTTTTGGGGGTTCTTCCATTTTGTAGCATGTATCAGAATTTCATTCATTTTTATGGCTGAGTAATATTCTATTGTAGGTACATATCACATTTTGCTTATCCATTCATCCCTTGACAGATATTTGGATTGTTTCTACCTTATGGTGATTGTGAATAATGTTGCTATGAACATTTGTGTACAGGTATTTGCTGAAGTACCTGCTTTTGATTCTTCTGGGTATATACCCAGGAATGGAATTGTTGGGTCCTATGGTAATTTTATATTTAACTTTTTGAGAAACCACCTAATTGACTTTCATAGCAGCTGCTCCATTGTACGTTCTCACCAGCAATGCGAAGGATTCCAATTTCTCCGTGCTCACCAACACTTATTTTTTGTTTATTTTTGATTATAGCCATCCTTGTGGGTGTGAAGTGGTATCTCATTGCATGTTTTTTCCCCTTTTTTCACTGTGGTTTTGATTTGCATTTCCCCCCACCCCACCTTTATTTTTTAAATTCAGAAGAGTTGTTTGTTCTTCATGACTTCTTTGAATCCTTAGATTATCCCTGATGGTTTATGTACAAAAGAGGTTTCTGGCCGGGCGCGGTGGCTCACGCCTGTAATCCCAGCACTTTGGGAGGCCGAGGCGGGCGGATCACAAGGTCAGGAGATCGAGACCACGGTGAAACCCCGTCTCTACTAAAAATACAAAAAATTAGCCGGGCGCAGTTGTGGGCGCCTGTAGTCCCAGCTACTCGGGAGGCTGAGGCAGGAGAATGGCGTGAACCCGGGAGGCGGAGCTTGCAGTGAGCCGAGATCGCGCCACTGCACTCCAGCCTGGGCGACAGAGCGAGACTCCGTCTCAAAAAAAAAAAAAAAAAAAAAGAGGTTTCTGTGGGAAAAAAAGACCCTCTTGTACAACTCTGGTAGGATTTTAAATTAGTACAAAGTCTGTGGAAGGTCATTTGGAACACTCTCCATTGAAATTACAAACGCACACACCCTTTGATCCAGCAGTTGCAAGTCTATGAATCTGGCTTATGGATATACTCCCATGTGAACAAAATGATGTATCTGTAAGGTTATTCATTGCAACATTATTTATAATAGCAACAGATGGGAAACAAAATAAATGCCTCTCAACCGGGAACTGGTTAAACAAATTTTGGCACAGCCATACAATGGGATCCAGTATAGCTGTAAAAATGATGGAGACACCTCTTTGTGTGCTGGTATGGAGGGAATCCCAAGACATATTGTTAAGCTGAAAAGGAAATCAAGATGTAGAACAGTGTATAAATAGTCTGCCCTTCATATAAAAATGAGAGAAAAAGAATATGTTTGTGTATATATATGTATGCATATATAAATGCATGCATTTCACTGAATATTCATGAAATACCCTTGTAGAAAGGAAATTGGTGGTGAGAGACAAGAGTGGGAAGGACAATTTTTACTGTATATCCTCTTGTGCCTTTGGAATTTCAAACTCTAAATATATTTCCTGTTTGAAAAATAAATTAAATTAAAATGAAGATAACTCATAAACACCTAGAAATCTCATTAATTTAGGCTCTGATAGATCTGATTTTATAGTGATTTCAGTAGGACATGGACTCTAATGTAAGCTTTGCTACACAAAGTGATGCCAGGGATAGGGCTGCAAAAGAAAGAATTCAAGATCTTATCCCTCCCGCTTCCACTGCAGTCCCGACTGCAGCATTAGCTCACTGACTTGATCACAGTTTGAACTTGAGTCAGGCTTCCCGAGGCCACCCTGAATGACTTCCCACAGTTCCCCTTTGTGCTGATTCTGAGAGTCCTGCCCTTGGGCTTGCCCCAGCAAGTGGTGCTAAAACAGAAACCAATGGGACTGGGGTATGCAGAGGAGCAGGTACAGCCCTAGGCAGTGGAAAGAAACTATGTCCAAAGTAAGTCTTTGAACTTGAGGTTGGGCACTCTGTGGCACCATGTTATCCAAGACCTCTGAGTAGATCAGATGGCAGAGGAAGAGAAGTCTTAGCTCTGTCACTTTCTTGGTCAGTGTCTTTGGGCAAATCACCACATGCCTCTGAATTCCTGTTTTCTCATCTCTAAATGGGGCCAATACATGCAGGACTGTTGCATGTAGATGATGAGATGTTAAGAGGACTTTTCTTTCCTTTTTTTTTTAACCCCCAGAGATGGGGTCTTGCTCTGTTGCCCAGGCTGGAGTGCAGCGAATGGTACAATCATAGATCACTACAGACTCTAATCCTTGCGGCTCAACCAATTTTCCTGCCTTAGCCTCCCGAGTAGCTGGGACTACAGGCATGTGCCACCATACCTGGCTAATTTTAAAATTTTTTGTAGAGATAAAGTCTCACTATGTTGCCCAGGCTGAAGAGGGCTTTCTTAATATAAGCCTTATAAAATGCTGTAAAAACATGAAGGTTATTTTGAAAGTCACTATGAAAAGTCCATACTGGTTAAACATCCCCGATGTGCTTACTATGTTTGAGAGCTGGAGAGATGACAAAGAAGAATAATAGATTCTCCACCCTTCAAGAGTTTTGAGGACTCATAGGCTAGTGAGAGAGGTGGTTGTAAGGACAATTAATTACAGCAGAGTGCTAAGTATAGAACAGAATGGAACACCAGGTGTAGGGGTGCAGGGAGGAGGAAGGCACAACTGCACCTGGGGACTCAGCAAAGGTTTATGAGACCAGAAGATGTTAGGGTTGAATCGTGAAAGGGAAGTAGGAGGTTGTCAGGCATGTAGGGGGCATTCTGGGTGGAGGAAACAGTCTGTGAAAAGGCAAGATGGACAAAAGGATAGAGTTTATGGGCAATTCCAAGCAACTGGTTGCTGCAGAGTTTGGGGTATGTGGGTGGGAGCTGAGGTTGAAAAGGGATGACCAGGTCACATCTTGGAGACCTCTTTTATGGAGGACACAGCTAAATAATGCAGTAAGAAATAAAACAAGAATAGGTAAATATGGCAAGCAATCCTTTTACAGATCCCTCTCTCAGACATAAGATACTAAAAGACACTGAGCTTCCAGATTTTTGACTCCCAACTCCCTGTGAGATGCACTGGGCATGAGCTTTGAGCATGACCTTGTGAGGAACTCCAGCCAGCAGTCCTGGACTTTGAGCCATCCCACGCCAGACTGCAGATGATTACAGCTCCTAGTCATGGAGTCACTCCAGTCAAATACCAAAATCCTTTGGGTATTTCCTACTGAGGTCCTGGATGAGCCATCCTCACTGTGCCCATTAAATGATTCCCAGAATCTGTGAGTACAGGCAGTTGTTGTATCCCAGGATGAAGT
This sequence comes from Macaca thibetana thibetana, assembly GCF_024542745.1. Taxonomy (NCBI): domain Eukaryota; kingdom Metazoa; phylum Chordata; class Mammalia; order Primates; family Cercopithecidae; genus Macaca; species Macaca thibetana. The sequence continues at coordinate 96,908,684 of NC_065580.1, forward strand.
CACTGATGTAGAACAGGGAAAGGCCCTCACGTTGAGGATAGCTGCCCCTGGGAAGAGGATCATCTGCCCAGGGCATGTCCTAAGGTCATACAATTCATGTTGCTGCCACTGGCCTTTCCAAAACCCAGACGCCATCATGCCATTCCTCTGATTTAAAAGCTGCTGCGGGTCCTCTCTGGCTGCAGAATGTAGCCTAACTGCTCAGTCTGTTGCTCAGGTTATTCGCAGCCCAGCCCTCACCTTCGCCTGGAGCTTCCTCTCCTGTGACCCTCCCCAGCAGCTCCATGTCCTCGCCTCTTTGCTGCTTGGGGAAACCATACTCCTCATTCAGGGTCGGCCAATTCCCGCCTGTCCTCACAGGCAGAGGAATAGCCTCCTCTTCCCGGCTCGCTCAGCGCTCAACACTTTCTTCTTAGAGCTCTTTTCAGACCTTCATTTTTGTGTCTGTACTTTGGAAAGACTGTGATTTCCTGGAGGGTAGGGACCATGTCTGACTCATGTCTGTAATCTCAGGGTCCAGCTCTGTGTCCAGTTCAGTAAATGTTTTAGATGATTGAATGGATGCCTGGGTGGAAGGGAGGTGTGCTCCCCAGCAAACACCTGAGTGAATGTTTTCCAGGGGTGAGTCAGGAGTGGTCTGTAAGTGCTGTTCTCTACTGCTTTGTCTTCTGCCATTTTTCTTTCATTCTCTCCCTCCTGCATTGCTCCTCTTACACTCATTTTTAAAATACATCTTTCTAAAAATAAAAACAAAATTAATAATTAAAAAATAGAGATGGGATCTTGCTAATTTGCCCAGGCTGATCTTGAAATATTGGGCTCAAACAGTCCTCCTGGCTCGGCTTCCCAAAGTTCTGAGATTACAGGCATGAGTTACTGCACCCAGCCCATTTTTTTGTGCACCAATTTTTAGAAATACCTGCCATGTTGGGGTTTGTGTATTTGGGGCATAGATACCCAGGTAATACCCCCATCCCAGAACAGTTACTTCAGTTGTTCTGTGGATGACAAATCAGAGACCTACACTGCAGATTTCTCTTTTATATGTCTTAATTGACTATATTAGGAATCATTAGTTACAATGAAAAGGAGAGGTAGAGAAAACATAATTCAGTGTTCTGACACAAGGCTGTTTCCTCTGGTCCACAGGCTAATTTTTTTTTCTATTTAGAATTAGACACTGATGATACTTTCACTTTTTCCCTTAGGAAAATAGTTATGGATTTAGTGATCTTACTTTGAGGGTAATTCTCCAATGATGCTGCCTAAATGTTTCTCCTTTAATTTCATCCCAAGGCCAAGCTTTAATGCTTGAAATGATCAGTTCACATTGCAACTAATTTAGAATTTGAGTTAACACAAACACAGTTTGCATGTATATTCTTATAAGAAAGGTTTGAAATAACCCTTTATCTGCAAGGTTTCAGTATTGCCAACACGCAGCATTTCATCCAAATTTGTCACAATTTTTTTTTTTACAAACTAAGGGCTCAAGAAATCAAGGCCTTTTGCATCATCGGGGCCTACTAATTTTTTTTTAAAGACTAAATGCTTGTGATACATGTATAGGTGATGGAGACATTTACAAATTTCAGTTTTTAGTCCATTGATCTCATTTACTTCTTAAGAGTCATTTATAGAAAATTCAATTCAAGCAAGTACCTGTATAAGGTAATGTAAGCAATGACTTTGTAAACTAGTAAAAACTATGTCAGGTATTATTGACATCTGCATGTACTTGTAAATCCAAGACTGCATTTTAAAAGATGTAGACAATCTAGATGTATTTGCCTACCATTGTGTTACAAATAAATCTATATATTTTTTCTTTTTATATTTTTTAATTAATTTATTTTTTATTATACTTTAAGTTCTAGGGTACATGTGCACAATGTGCAGGTTTGTTACATAGGTTTACATGTGCTGTGTTGGTTTGCTGCACCCATTAACTCGTCATTTACATTAGGTATTTCTCCTAATGCTATCCCTCCCCCAGGCCCCCACCCCACGACAGGCCCCGGTGTGTGATGTGTGATGTACATTATTTTTATTGTGATGTATATCACAATTATTTTTCATATTAAGATAAACAAAACCAGAAAATGTGTTTCTACTTTTTGTATTTCTGCTTTTTGTATCCTATATCCTGGAGAGAAACTGAGTTTCGCAACCCAGCTACCTGCATTTTCAAGTCAAGTAAACAAGCTTGCAATCCAAAAGTGTAAGCAGCACCTCTGCTGGAGACAAGAAGTGGCTTAGACATAAACCCATCACTACCCCTCCCACAACCTGCTTCTCACCTCATCTTTCTTCCAGCAAAGCTGGTTTGAAGGCTCTGGACTTTGGATCATGGCCTCAGGCCGCTGTCCTGGATGGCTGGTCTCAGAAGACCCTCTGAAAACCCAAAGAAGCCTCAGCTACCAGGGATTCATTTCTTATCTTCAAAACATTCTTTAGAGGCAAGATTTAAACCTTCACTTTGTAGGCCCTAGAGTTCCCTTCTCAGAAGAGCAGGTGAATTACACAGATGGCTGCATTCTCCTTACAGCGGCCACAGGATCTTTAAAAATGTAAATCATGTCCTGTAACCTGCCTTCTCATTGCACTTCAGATATCCAGATTCCTCACCCAGGCCTTCGAGGACCTTTGGGATCCTGCCCTGCTCCCCTTGCATGCCTGGCTTGAAGCTCTTCCCCTCCTAGCCCTGCTTTTCCCCTACCAGCCTTGCTCTTCTCCTCCCAGCCTCGCTCTGCTCCAGCCCCGCTCTCTGGTCTGGCCTCAGACATGCCCAAATTTCGCCTCCAGGGACTTTGTGCATCAGGTATTTCTGTCTAGTACATTCTTTTCTTTTCTTTTCTGTTTGTTTGTTTGTTTGTTTTGGCATGCAGCCATGCATTCCTCCCCTTTAGGTCTCAGCTTAACCCTTACCTGACCACCTGGTCTACACTGGCTTCCCACAAACCCTTCTGTATTGTCTCACTCCATATCAGTCTTTATTACAGCACCATTTTCGTTCTCTCCTGGGCCTTTATATTTGGTCATGACTTCTTTACCTATCTCTGTGCTTCCCCACCTGACTAGAAACTCCATGGGAGCAGGTACTTCAGTCATCTGGGCCTTGCAGGAGACTCTGCTCTAAGCTGGTATTGCTGGCATTGCTAGATGCCCAGCTAGACCACACGTCCCAGCTTCCCTTGTGGCTGTGCTGCTGGGTGGCTAAGTCATCACCTGAAGAGCGGGAGAGGAAGTGATGTGTTTAGCTTCTGCCTCATTTGCTCAGAAGGCATTCCCCAGCCCTAGACATGTACCCGCTTTTCCCTCCTGAGGACAGGAGCATGGCAGTGCCCATGATCAGCCTGACTGTGCAGACAAGGACACACTCTGGAGGGTGGCAGAGCAACTGTATGGACAGACATGGCCCTAAATGACCACATGTGGCAGAGCTTCCCCCAGCCTGGACCATGTGCCTTGAAATGTTCCATGAGTGCAGAATAAACCTGTGTGTCTTTAAGCCACTATACTTGGTCTCTTTGTCATGTGGCTTAGCTTTCGGCCAGACAGTCATATCAATAGTTATTGAATGAATGACTGAATCATCAGAGGCTCACCAATTTTACCTGGTGCCTTCACTACCATAGGGGTAAGGGGGGAGGTGGTCATCACTGGGAATCATTCACTGAGCCCCTGCCATGTACCGGAAAACACTCACCAAGAACTTTTCTGTACTGGTTGGGTATCTTCATCTTTTCCCATCTGAAAGCTCCCTGTGGCCTGAAGTGATGTCTCACTGCACTGTTGATGGATTTTTCTCTACCGTCCCAAAGAAACCAAACTTGAAAGAATGTCATGAAGCATGCAGCATGTAAGTCATGCTCTTCATGTGAAGATTCTAAGTTGTTCTATTGTGAAAGATGTTGTGTGAAACAGAAATGTGATCTTATAGACTGTGGCAGTTTGGGACCCACATTATAGCAGAGAGTTCTGCCCACTGAATAGTGCTACACTTACTTCCAAAGTTAATGTCTGCGACATTTCATACCTCAACTTCTAATGTTAGGTAAATTTTTCTGAAACTCTTGGTCCACAATGATGGGTGATTTTGTTTGTTTATTAAACCTTTGGGGAGTATATTAGCTGGGAGTAATGATTTTTCTAAGAATTGCCAGTTATGGCTTTAATTTGGGGGAAAAATATTTCCTCCTTTGCAATGAACTTTTGTTCATTAGGTGCTGGTGTATTTTTCAGCTCTACTATATTTGACAAAAGACATTTAGTAAAGCTGTTCGGTTAATTTCTTACCTCCTCCCAGAGGTAGCATTTTAAAAGAAGATATCAGGGATGGGCACAGTGGCTCATACCTGTAATCCATAAGCCATTAGGTGGCTGAGGTGGGAGGATTGCTTGAGGCTAGGAGTTCGAGACCAGCATGGGCAACATATTGAGTCTCCACCATTAAAAATATAAAAAATAAAAAAATACAAAAGTAGCCAGGCATGGTGGCATGCGCCTGTAGTCCCAGTTGCTCAGGAGGCTGAGGCAGGAGGATCACTTGAGCTCAGGAGCTTGAGGTTGCAGTGAGCTAAGATGGAACCACTATGCTCTAGCTGGGTGATAGAGTGGAACCTTGTTTCTAAAAACAAACAAACAAAACAAGAATCTGAACAAAACTAGACTGGACTCAGGGGGCCAGTGCCTTTTCCAGCTTACTTTCTGCTATGTATCCTGCACTTAGACCCAGATTTGCCAATAAATGAAAGAGAGAACATGCAGGATTATGCAAGAAATGTACAACATCGGATACTTTCAGTGACTTTTGTCAAAATTGAGACACCTCCCTTGACTTTAAATTTCATAAGTTCCTAAGTAAAGACTAAAATCTTTACAGATGTATTGAAACAATATGCATATCATAAGCCCTACCATTTCCTGAGTTTGGCCAGATTGTGAGAAAATGTTTTGAGTCTACTTGAGTCATCAGGAAAGTGGCAGATGAGCTTCCTGTGGGCAAGAATAAGTCAATGCACTCAGGGAAAAATACTCCTAAACTCAAAATCAGGACACATGACTGATGAGGTTGACAATAGAAGGAATTATTTAAGATTGAGGCCTTGTTGGAAAATCCAGGAGGCATCCTTGCTAGACTTGCAGGCTGAGGGTTCTGAGTTATTGGTTATGACTGAATTTGTAAGAGTGGGGATGAGTTGTGGAGGCTGATTCCTGACCGGCCTGCGGGCTGCTGCCTTGGCAAGGGTCATCTTTGTGCTATTTCTTGCCATCATTGTTAGCAGATGCAGCAGCTTTGGAGTCCACATGCGGACGAAACTTTACAGTCTACAAAACATATTAACATTCACAATCTCATTTGATTCTCAGATACAGGAATGGAGAAAAGATACTTTTCTTATAGCATCGTATCAATAAGAGACACAAAAGTTATTAACAAAATACAGCAAATTGAGTCCAGCAATAGATGGGATTTATCTCAAGAATATAAGATTCTTTAAACATTTGAAAATTAATTACTATAATTTAATAAGTTACAGTATATGGGGAACATATGTAATCATCTCAATATAGATAGAAAATGCATTTGGCAAAACTCAACACTCTCAGTAAACCAGGACCAGAAGGGGATTTCTTCAACCTGATATGAGGACAGCTATGAAAAATCTACAGGTAACATACTTAGTGGTAAAATGTTAAACCCTTTTCCTGTAAGAGTGGGAATAAGTCAAGGGTGTTCACTCTCAACACTTCTATTCAACATTGTACTGGAAGACTCAGCTAGTGCAATAAGGCAAGAAAAAAAGGGCATACAGATTGGAAAGGAAGAAGTAAAGGTGTCATTATTTGTAGATTGCATGACTATCTACATATTATTGCCATTACAAAGATGAGGAAAGTGAGGCTCAGAGAGATGAAGTGATTTGTATGAGCTCAGGCAGGTGTGAAGGATGGCGCTAGCACTCAAACTTAGATCCCCTGACTCCAAACCCTGGAATAAAAGGAGTGACTATTTCATTCACTTAAACCTAAAGTTTCAGTTATGCTTCTTAAAGAAGATCCAGTGGCATTGGACGTTTTCCAGAGCAAATGAACTAAAACGAAAGTGGGAATGCAGAAGGCTTATCAGTACAGGACAGACTAACTGGCTAGGCTTTTTAGCCTGAGCACAATAAAGTGTGGACAATATAGGACTAGGGTGACCATGGATCCATTCGCCAGCTCCTGAGATGGCAAAACTATTGATCTCAGTAAGTCAGGACTGGTAAAAATACTTCTCACAGTAACTTCAATATACTTATGAAACTCATTGTCAAGAGATGGTGCAGGATAGAAAAGGTTTAGAAAAAAAGATGTTGAGAGATTCATAACTAGGCTGACCATATCATTTATCATCATAACTGTGACTCATTTGAGAGAAAGAGGGTGCTATTAGTAATTGCCCTAGGTCAACAGGCATAAAGACTGTCCTGGGCAAATTAGGACATTTGGTCCACCAGCCTATGATAGATATAAAGGAGACTGGCATGTTTGGTGCTGGGGGGTGGAGAGGCACATCAATAACATCAGTTTTGTAGCATCTGTTCAGGCACTGGCCAGGTGACTCATGGTGAATGTCTTAGGGCCTGGAACCCCTACGAGGAAAGTCAGATCTTTGTTGCCCCTTCAGGTGTTCCTGGCCCTTGCTGCTAATTGTAATAAATAAGAACAATAGCGACCATGTGTTGAGCACTTATTACACGCCAGGCACTGAGAAGTGCTTTATGTGAACAACTTCATTCAACAATCCTAGAAGGAAGGCACTATTCCTACCTCCATTTTACAAGTGAGGAAACAGTGTGTCAGAGAGGTTGAGTAACTTTCCCAAGGTCACTCATCTGGGAAGTATTGGAGCTGAGATTTGAACCCAGACTCTCAGCCATGATGTTAACTAGTCTTTACCTTTTCTCTTTTGGGTTGCAGGCCAATTCAAGGACCCAGGTGTCTGGCATAGGATGAGTGTATGGTTAGATAGCACCAGAGTGGAAATAGGGGAACCTCAGTGACATCCCAGCCTCCATATCAGCCTTGAGCCCACACCAAGAGACACACAGAAGCACAGAGTGACTGCTGGTAACTGCTTAGAGTAGACATGACCCTGGTTTTTGGCCCAGAGCAGCGCCAGCTTCCAGAGCAAATCATGGAGTGAATTATCCAACAGCTTTGCTGTGTTTATTATTGCATCGTTTTGCTGTGTGGACAGACAGGAATCTTGTCCCTCCAGATACCTGGGTAATGTTCCTATAACCACCCAGGTCATTTTTGGGCCAGGCAGCCCACATTCAATTCTTTTCATCTTTTTCCATCAGTCAATCCTTAATTATTTTTATTGCTTTTCTCTGAACTCTGTTCAATTTGCTGGCATATCGCTTTTCGGGTAGTGAGATACCAGAAGTGTTCTTCAGAGAAATTATAATCTCCTGTGCATTATGTAATGCTTTGGCTTAGGAAGTTGAAAATCACAGCAGCAATTTCAGCTGCTATTGGTATCATAACCCGCGATCAATTTGGTCATCTCCAATTAACTTGACTTTTTTTTTTTTTTTCAGTGAAGGTAAGTACCTGGCTCAAAGTCAATATGATTTATATCTGGACTATTCCAAGGATATGTATATATGTATGTGTGTGTGTATTAAAAGCAAAAAAAAAAAAAAAAGAAGCAGCAGCAAGTTCAGGAAGCAAAAAAGAATGTCTGGTGTTTGCTCATTACTGATCACCCACAAAGTGCCAGACCCCAGCTGCTAACTAAGCTCAAGAAGAATCTTATCTTGAAATGTTTAGGACATTTAAGATATTTTCTTCATTAAAAATTACTCTTGTTTTCCTTGAAACCCTTTAATGATTACATTTTTACTCTCATGTTCCTCTTTGTAGATTGAGAGCTTTCTTTTCTAGTAACAGTGACCCGCTGTGACTCAGGTTACAACTATCTGTGGCTTGATTATTTCAAAGTTAATTATGCTTTGGCAGGAATAATTACATTAAGCAGGTTATATTAGAATACTCACCATGTAATATTCTTTTCTCCTAAGTAAAAATGGAAGACTGAGTTAACTTGGAGTTGAAAGAAATTAATTTGAACAATTTGCCCTCCCTCAGATTTAAGCCACTTTGGTTACTTCTTTTTTCCAAGATGACTTGTTTTTTTCAAGTCTATTTGTCTTCAGAGCAGCTTTCTTTTCTTTTTCTTTTACCTTGTATTATTTGCACAAAGTTGGCTGTGTATTAGTTCCAAAATGATGGCATTGTCTCATGACAATCACAGATGCAGTTTTAAAGTTCTGTTATTTAGCACATAATAAAAAAAACACCAGGAACACAAAGCTTCTCCATGAGGGATGGTTCACTAGTGTACAGAGTTGAATCATGCAGAGCTGGATCTGGCCACCCATCGTCTCTTGTCCAGATGATGGCTTTGAAATGGCCTCTCAGAAAGTCAGAGCTGACCTCAGGCCTGTCCACAGCCCCAGCAGCTGTTTCCTGCCTCCCAGTCATCTCATGATGGAATGCAGATCTAGTTGATGTTTTCAGCCCTACGGATCACTTCCTCTTGTAATTTAGACCCATGAAGGCCTTCTCAAATGGTTTTGTTCATGGTGTAAAAAGTCATTTTCTTCCAAGAATCTACCTATGTTTCAGAGTTGGCCTCATTTTCTGCAAGGTCAGCTTTACCTGGGGTTGGCAGAGAGATGATTTGGGACATGGATTTCATTAGTGCATTTTGTTTAAAAACGAATACAAATCACATTCTTAGGTGTGTGTCTTTAGTTGAAAACACCACCACAACCACCATCACCAAATGCTACCCTAAAAACTTCTCTGCAAAGTCATGACAATATCCTTTTCTTGCAACTCCCCTGACTTTGTGTCTTTCTGTAGTATACAGTATAATTTATAAAAGTGTGAGCAACTGTGGAATTGTTCTCCTAATAGATTCTGAAGATTCCAATTTCCATTCTGCCACACAAGACTGAAAATCCACTTGTGCTCACTTATCTGTATCTGTACCTCATCCCCACGCTGCATCAAAAATCAGGTTCAGGTGCAGGTTAAGAGCACGCATTTACCTCCGGAATATGGGACTTATTAAATATCTCTCCACAATTAACATCACCATATCAATAAGAATTATCATTAGGTCCTGTCAATCAGGTGCTAAATTTTGCTTCAGGGAAACAAAACAATTTAAATTATAGCAAGTGCTCCCCTTCTTTTTTACTTGCTTCTCTTTAAATTGGATAATTATGTGGCTTTTCATTAGATTCCTCTAAGCATAATAGATCACGATATTCACCCTTTGACCTTGGTGATGAATGTCTCTGGTGAAAACATGTGACAAGCAGTGTTCTAATGAGAACAAAATACTGGATAACTGGAAATCTTGTATAATGAAAGGAGGAAGCAGGAGGGAAACATAACCTTTAAGGTTGATGCACAAAATATATTTGTAATGAGGCAATAATATGGGCTGGAGAGAAAAGGGGCTAGTTTTGTTTCTAATAATGTGGATGAAAACGATGATTTTTCTCCTTTGGAATGTGAAAAACAATGGAGAAACAGACATTTCAGGAAAGCTGTGCATCAGAAAACTCTGGTCTCAACTGAATTGTAAGCACAGATGGAGTGAATCTGCTGGCCTAAGGGGGGATTCAAATGACTCACTGAGCCTTGGAACACCTGCACATGGCAGTCTGAGGGTACCTCTCATTGTATTGTTTTCTTTATGGGAGTTCCAAGTGTAAAGACAGCTTAAAAAGGAAACAGTTTGGTCTCAGGGGATCTATAATTGTATTGGGACTGTCAAGAAAGGACAAGAGAGGAATGGAACACCCCCAAAACTTTCCAACCTCCCTCTCTTGGTCAGTCTGAACAACCCGCCCTGTTGGAGCTGGGATACCACCTACATCTTCAAAGTCCACTTTCTCTGGTGTGAAGAGAGGTTGGGGCATCCTAAAGGTGGCCCTGGAATGTCACCAGAGGTCAGGGACAGGCCAACGACCTCTAGCTTCTTCTTGGTTCCTCCCCCAAACCCCAGCACACCTGGATTTCGTGGATGGCTACTTATTGGGCTGACCCAGGGACAGCTTTGCTCCTTGTGGTGATGGATGGGGGATTTCCCATCAAATCAGCCCTTGGTACTGTGATTTGCTCTGGAGTCATGGAGACAGGTACTTTGCTTCTTTTAGATTTCCTAGATGCTTCTCTGTCCATTTAGGATATACAGCACAAGGGTAGCCCATTGTAAAGCCATTCATCGAGGGTATGGATTTGCTGTATCATTTAAGGACATGGGTTTGTGGCAGGAGCTACTTGTTAAATGCACAAGCTAGGCTGTGCTTGTTTTAGAGTGGAAGAAAGAGAGCTGGAAACTACCACCTAGTAAGCACCCATTTTGTGCCAAGCACTCTCCCAGGCTCTTCATACATGCTCTGTGATTGAATTCTCCCATCAAACCTTATCCTACTTTATGATTTGGAAAATGGCCCAACCTGACCAAGAATGACCTGAGAGCAAAGCTGGGATTTGACTACAGCTTGGCCTGACTCCTAAGAACATGTTCTGGAGGTTAAAGGTAGCACAGAATGTAACACTTTTACCCTCTCCCAAGAACCATGCCTTTACTGTAACATTATCCCCAGCTTACCTTTCCAGGTCTTGATGGAATCAATTTGGATTATTCGGACTTAATATTATTACCATCAATCTTGCTAGTTGTGCAGTTTATTTTGTTTAACAGAAGACATGTAAGAGAAGAAACAGCTGCCTCTATAAATTGATTTCTTCCGGTGAATTCCAGTTTGGGAGAAGAATTTGCAGTGAATGATGTATGTGCTTACAGTGGATTAAGAAACCGACCAGGCTCAAAACCATGGTTCCCTTTGTTTATCTGCAGATCTGTCCTGTTTAAGGCAAAATTCACCCTGGGCCTTCACCCCTGACCTCTACCAGGTGACTTTTCATGGAGACATTCTCACTGCCAGCAATCCTTCAACTCTTTCCACAGAAGGCTGCCAGGAAGAGAAATGTCCAAAGTCCATTTTGAGCTCTCAGCCTGGGATTTAGCTGCAATTTTTCATGGACACTGGGCAATTACTGGCATACGAAGCCAAGGAGAAGCAAGAGAGGGAAGGCTCCGCTTCTCTAGTGAGATCATCATCTTTCCATCAGTCACTGTTAGAGACATATCTGGTTTCTGTGCCCAGCCTAACTGCACAGAAAAGAGATCTTCTGGCTTCTCCCTAGTTTCCCATATGCGGAGAAACTGAAAACAATGGGTATTCATGGTTGTTGTAAGTACTTGGGGGCTCCAGAAGGTGTCCCTAAGAACTCTATAAAGAGGGGCTGTCATTTCTCTGAGATTTAAACCTTTAGCACAAAATGGATCAGAGCGGAGGTGCTGGAAGTCATCCGAAGGAGCCAAAATAGTTTCCAAGCCCACACCCTCAATTGCAACTTGTTTGAACATTTTATTAGCAAATCTAAAGAAATAATGCTTTGATCAGAAAGGAGAGGGTTTACTCACCATGGAAGCAGGACAAAAAAAGGGACTCAAAGGCAAATGTTAGCAGGGCCTGCCCAAACCTTGTCCAAAAGAGAAGGAGCTGAAGTCAATTGACTTGGGTAATTTCTAGGCCTCTTGAAAGATGCATCTCCAATATGGCGACAGAAACCATAGATATCACATGTCTGTAATCAACAGATTTCAAAGATTCAGGTCCCATTGGGAAGAACATCCCATCCTGTCATGGTGCCACTTAAACACTTAGTTTTCCTGTCTAAATTCAATGTTCACCACACCTTGTCTTCAGGTTGCCTTGTTGCCTTGTTGCTGCTGAACATTTGTCAACAGAAAGCAGACAGGATGATGACACTGTTGTAGACCATCTCTGATAGTGATTGCTTATTAAAAATGTCAGTGCTGTGTTTTGATCTTATACATACATGCCTGTGCTTTTGAGGTGTACCCATGAAAAGTTGGGCCAATTCTCGTGAGTTGTCACCCTGCTGACAAATGCAGGGTGCTGAGCCTTTGACTTAGAGCTGAACACCAGCCCTGGACAGTGGCAGCACAGCAAGCTGGTGCCTGCTAAGGAGGCTCCCCATGGAAAAGCTGCTGCTGCTTCACCTCAGCATCTACCTTGACACAGTTGCTGTCCTGGAAGTGGTTTTTTATTACCATTTAACTAGTTTTAAGTGAACAGTTTAGTGGCGTTAAGCACATTCACATTATTGTGCAACAGTCACCACCAGCCATCTCCACAACTTCCTCCGTCTCCAGAACATTCTCCCAAACTCTGCACCCATTCAATAACTCCTTGTTGTCCCCTCCCCATAGTTTCTGGTTGCCACCATTCTACGTCATCTATGAACTTGACTATTCCAGGTACTTCATGTAAGTGAAACCATACAATGTTTATCGGTTCGTGTGGGGTGTATTTCATGTTGCATAATGTCTTATGGTTCATCATGTCATGGCATGTGTCAGAATTTCCCTCTGTTTTAAGGTTGAGTAATACTTTGTTGTATGTATAAACCACATTTTGTTCATCTATTTACTGATGGACATTTAGATTATTTCCACCTTTTGGTTCTTGTGAATAATGCTGCTGTGATATGGGTATACAAATACCAGTTCAAGTCCCTGCTTTCCATTCTTTTGAGTATGAGAGAAAGCATTTTAAATCTCTACAGTAGTAATACTTGATTGTCTCATAGTGTGCTGTGGTTTGTGGTGCCTGTAACATATTTATCTGGTTCTGTGAAGTAGATTGGTAGGTGGGTAGACAGAGCTATTGCCTACATTTTGCTGAAGGAAAATTGAGATGTAAAGAGGTCAAGCGGGGAGCCTAGATCCAAAGCTGGCTTTCTAACCACCAGCCAAAGGCTCTCTTCACCACCAAGCCAACTCTCAGGGCAGCAGTGTGTACCTTATTAACCGCTGCACCCCAGGTCCTAGCACAGGGCTGGTCCATAACAGGTGCCCAATAAACACCTGTTGTGTGAACACCACCCCCGGTGCCCCAGTAGCCAATAGCATGGGTGTTGCATGGACCACGGTGGAACATATTTGTTAATTTGGTTGAAGACCACTGTAAAGTTTCTGAGGGAGATCAGCTAGTTTCATGACTGGCTGATGGAGATCCACTGGATAGAGGTGATGATTTCACCCACTCCTTTCATCCCAGTGAGCTCCACATTCCCTATTTCTGTGGCAAGTTCATTTGTGATTATGCTGAGGAGAGAAATACTCCTAGACCAACTGATTGACTGCAGAAGGAAGCCTGAATGTACTGAGGAATGAGAGCTTTAACAGGCTGTCTCTTGCCTTGTAGTTACCCCGAAGAGAACCACAGGTTCATCCTACTTTGGTTATCTGGCTAGGTATGAATCATGGTCCCTAAGGAAAAACGAACTTTAGTATTGTCATAATCTGACTTGGAAGAAAATGCAATGAATATCTTTCATTTTCATGGTACAAAGGAAAGTACTTCATGCCTATTTAAAATATTATAGCAAAGTGTGACATGTGCATTCTGTATTCACTCTATCCTATACCCATCATTTAAAGTTGCTCCCAAAGTAAGTCATTTGGCTTTCCAACAAGAACATTCTTTCATTTTACGGAAACTGGGAGAGATGCTTTGTCTTCTGAAGTATCTGGAGATTTCTTCCTCATTCCCAGACTCTTTCATCATCAAAACTACACAGCTTCTCATGGTCACTTACTTCGTTAAGTTTGTAGTTTAAAATGAACATGAGGAAAACCAATTCTCCAACAAAGGATGCAGAATTCATGTTGTGCTCAACTCTGCCAGATCATGGGCTTATCAACCATAGGTTTGGAGGAGCCTAGGAACAACCACATCCAATATACCTTTGGGAGAATTCCATCCACTATGTATCTTTCTCACCCTTGTGATGGTTTGAGAGGCAGAGTTACCTACCCAGACCAAGTTGAGGTCTGGAGGTAAAGCCTGGCGTTTCTGAACTCTTGAAGAGGTCTGTGACCTGAATCAGCATCCTGATTTAAAAGCAGTAACCGGTAACACAAAGGATAAATGCTTGATGGGATGGAGACCCCATTTTCTATGATGTGATTATTACACACTGTGTGCCTGTGTCAACACATCTCATGTACCCCATAAATATATACACCTACTATGTACCCACAAAAATTAAAGATAATAAATGCAGTGATAATAAATGCAGTAACCAGAGAACTTGAACTATCTAGTGGAGCTCGTGACTTACCCAAGGTCACACACTTGTTAGGGCTGCCTTCAAAGTCTTTTTAGTAGTTTTTAACCTTAGAAGAAGTGGGTGATGGCAGACAGAAACCAAAAGTCATGTAAATTGTATATGTTTATAAGAATGTATTAGTGTGAGGAGATAGAGATGGACTAGTACTAGGACAGTGGTAACTGGACAAAGACCCCCCCCTACACTGGACACCCTACCCTCTTCCCTGACTTCCTCCCAGAAAGGTGTCATGGAATGTTCACAGGTATTTTGCTGAATTAAACATTCCAGGAAACACTGGTATAGACAATTTGTAATTCATTGTATAATTACTGGAATTCATTGGATAACAACCAACTCTCCATCGCTTTGTTCTCAGTGGAGACCTGGCCTGAGTATCCTCCAAGTCTGAACTTTTAGAGATGAATCCAAATCAATAGAGAGAAGAGTCATAGACAGTTACTGTCAGAGAGTGTCCAGTTAAAGGGTGAATGCCAGCGCCCATGCGTATCAATCAATAGAGTGCCACATGCCTATTTGAAGTATTATACCAAAGTGTGACATGTGCATTCTGCATTTGCGCTACCCTATGCCTATCTTTTAAAGTTGCTCCCAAAGTAAGTCATTTGGCTTTCCAACAAGGACATTCTTTCATTTTACAACGTGCAATATATTTGTAACGACCTGTCATTTTTCTGAATTCAGTTCACCACCCTTGCAGGACGGAGAAGGACTGCCATAAATGCAAGAGGGGTACCAAGGGCAGCCTGTCCCTCTGTGGGCTTGTGTGAAGGAGGAGGAAGGGAAGATGGGGGATGGCTTACACAGGTCCAGACAGCCTATACTGGTCTCCATTACTGCTGAGCCCTGGCCAGGCATCTCTGGGGGCCCATGGTCAAGTGTCCGGTTAAAAGTTGTGATTTCAGGCCAGGCTCAGTGGTTCATGCTTGTAATCCCAGTACTTTGGGAGGCTGAGGCGGGTGGATCACTTGAGGTCAGGAGTCTGAGACTAGCCTGGCCAATATGGTGAAATCCCATCTCTATAAAAAATATAAAAATTAGAAATTAGTCGGGTGAGGTGGTGGGCACCTGTAATCCCAGCTAATGTGTAGGCTGAGGCAAGAGAATTGCTTGAGCCCGGGAGGCAGGGTTTGCAGTGAGCCAAGATCACGCCACTGCGCTCCAGCCTGGGTGACAGAGTGAGACTCCGTCTAAAAAAAAAATGTTGTGATTTCAGAGTGATTCTAGGGTTACCTTCTTGTGGGAAAAGAAAGGAAGCTCACATTTAGTGAGCAAGTACTATGTTCCAACCACCATCCATTCTTCATTTCATTTAATCCTCACAATAACTCTAGAAGTTAATTTTACTTTTCCATTCTATTCCTAAGAAAACTGAGATTCAAGAGGTTTAAAAACTTGGCCAAGATCACACAGTAACTAAATGGAAGAGCTGAGACTTGACATCTGAGTTGCTGCTTTCTCAGGTTGATGGAAGTTAACTGTGGGCTTTGGTCAATTACTTTTGTTTTGGAGAGAGGTAACCAGGCAGTGGCTGGCATGAGAAGATTCTTTTCCTAGGCAAGGAATAGAGGGCAGAAATAACTCGTCTTGGTCATTCCGAGGGTGGGGGGATGGACGAAAGGGGAATGCAGCGACACCATGTGTTCAAAGTCGTTTTTTTGTTATCCATGGGCATTATCAAGGTCCTAAATGTTGAGCTGGCAATGAATGGCTAGAGCAGACATAGGTTTTGTTTTTCTTGTGCATGCAGGTGCTTTAAAAAGTGGGTTCAAATAAATATTATTCACTCAGCAAGCATTTGTTGAGCTCCTACTACCTATTAGGCACTGACACAGGAACAAACAAAACAAAGTCCCTCCCCCAAAATGGGCTTATATTCTAGTGGGGAGACAGTGAACAAATCAACAAGTAAAACCTGGTTTAACAGATAGCGATAAACTGAATGGAGAAAAGTAAAGTACAACAAGCAAGCTTGAGGGCTGATGTGGATGTGTTTTGTACAGAGTTGTCAGGGAAGGCTTCACTAATGTGGCGACACCAAGCAGGATCTAAAGGAACAGAAGGAGCAAGACATGTGACTATTGGGAAATTGTATTTCAGCAGAAGGAACAGTAAGTGCAAAGATCACAAGGCAGGGTGTGTTTGAGGCACAGCAAGGGGCCAGTGTGGCTGAGCAAAAGGAAAGAGGGAGAGGACTCAGAGCGGTAGCTGGGGCTGGAGAACATAGGGCTTTAGGCCCTGTGAGAATGATGGATTTTATGCTGAGGTTGTCAGGGAAGTCATTAGAAGCAGAGCATTTGAATGGAGAAACGACGTGATCTGACTTTTATTTTAAAAGAGTTGTTCTGCTGCTGTGTTAAGAATAGCCTGTACTGGGACAAGGGTGGAGGCAGAAAGGCCAGTTAAGAGGCTGGTGCAGCCATCCTGGTGAGGGATGGTGGTTTGGACCGGGGAGATGGCAGTGGAGGCGGTGAGGAGTGGTCAGAGTCTGGATAATGTGAAAATAGAGTCAGCTGGGTTTGCTGGTGGATTGCAATGTGGAGTGTGGTAGGGGTCAAGAACGAGTAAGCTTGCATTTCTGAGCAGAGAGTAGGAGGAGCTGACATTAGTTGAGAGGGCTGTTGGAGGCGCAGGCCTGGGTGCGTGGGTGTTTATGTTGGGATGGGAAGCGGGGCTGGAATCAGGAGGTCAGGTTTGGAACTACTAAGTTTGGGATGCCTATTGACATCCAAGTAGTCATCTCTCTGGAATCTGGGGCGGTGGTCTAGGCTGGAGATGTAAATTTGGGACTTGTTAGCAAATAGATGGTATTTATAGCCATGAGACTGGGTGAGATCAACTGGGGATATAATATGGAGGGAAAAGAGGACCTAGGGCCCAGCCCTGGGCACCGTAATTTTTAGAGGCTGAAAAAATGAGAAGGAACCAGTTGGAGATAGAGAAGGAGCAGTGTCTGGGGAACCCAGTGAAGAAACGACTGAGAGTTCAATCCATATGAGGATGGAGGCTTGGCCACTGCATTTACAACACAGCAGCCATTGTTGGCCTCAACTACAGTGGTTTTGGGGAGGGATGGGGCTAATCCTGAATGGAGCAGGTTCAAGAGAAGATGGAAGAAGGGGCAATGAGGTCTTCCAGTGTAGACACCATTGAAGAAGGGTGCTGCAAAGAGGAGAGGGAAATGGGGCAGGAGTTGAAAAATGCGATTAAGCAAGGATTTTTTGTGTGTGTTTTAAAGATGAGAGAAATTGCTGCAGGTTTGTATGCTGATGGGATTGATATGACAGAGGGGCACACAATGAAGAATGTATGCTTCACGGGTCAGAGGGAGGGGAAGAAGTTCTGAAACAGCATCCTGGGGGCTGTGAGGGGGAAGCCCTGGTGCACAGGAGGGGCTCGGCCTGGATAGCAGCGGGAGATCTGCTGGCAGAGTCGGTGGGAGGCCAGGCGGACAGGCACAGGCAGGCAGGGGCAGAAGCGCCAGGAGTGTGCACTTGAGTCCAGGCCAGCAGTGCAGAGCAGGACAGAAGCAGAGGTGCTGCAAGGTTGAGAAGAAAGGAAAAGGTACAAAACAGTCACCCACAACTGAGGAAGTGAATAGGCCAGGGGAAGACAGTGGGTTTCTGGGAAGCAACAAGTGCCCATGTGAAGGAAGAGACAGTCTGTGTAAAATGAAGGAAAGTTATAAAGTTTAAAGTGAATTAAAATGTAAACTTCGTATTTTGAAATGTAAAGTGAATTCACTGTAAAATGATTTAAATTCTTTAATGGCATGATTCCTCTTTTCTGAAACTTCCACTAATTCCTTTTAAACCCATGATGAAACCCAAACACCAAAGCAACTGGTGTTCCCATTGCTCTTCTCCCTACCCACTCCTGCTTCCTGCCCACCAGCTGCCAGCTCAGCCCTGGGTGGTCTCCTCTGGGTCCTCCAGCGCCTCTGAAGTCTGTAGTTTCCATTCACTCAGTTTGCTTTGTTTTTCCTTTACCTAAGCTCCATCTTCCCCTGACTGCCCTGCTCTCCTGTCTTTGCATTTTCATTATGCTTTAGGTGTAGCACACATTGAACAGTTGATTGTTTTCTGATTATTTTACTGGGAGAACCTCGTTTCCTCCATAGATTGGATGAGCCTGAGGTCAAGGGCAGCTCTCCTCCTAGCACTGGGCATCTACAAATATTTGACAAATTAACTAAGGTGAGAAAAAGAAGACAAGGCTGGCTGCTGAGGCCCGGGCAGGGCTTACTTCTCATGGCCCTGGTAATGTTCAAGGCCAGAACTGCACAACTGCACCTTTGCAAATTCCATTCAACAGCTATTTAAAAAAGGCACCCAGGTCAGAGCGACATATAATTCTCTCTAGCCTTCCCCTTTCACAGCTCTTCAAACACTGGATGGATTTAAGTGGAATTGCAAGATCTGCAAGGGAGGCCGGTGGTGTTTGTATTTCCTCTGTGATAGTTATCGGTGAACCAGAGCATCTTCAGCTTCCTGAAGCTGGCAGAGATGTGACCCGTATTGAGGTCTCTCTACCCCCTAGGTGGCATCAAATTGAGCCCTGCACAGTTATTAGAGGGATAATGGGATTCATTTCAGCAAGGACTGCCTGGCTGGGGCCGAGCTTATTTTAATTTTCAATGTTAATAAACTTGTGGCTATTGCTTTTTTCACACCGATGTGCCTCACACCTCATTTCGCCGGCACATTAGGCAATTACCAGCAGTGCCTCTGTTCCCAGCACCTCTTAAACACGGAGCAATTATGCTTATTTGGTGAATGATGATGAAACTTGGAGGAGGCAAAGGCACTGGCATAGAACTTTCCTTCCAGCTTCATCAGGTGTGCACTGATGAAGCACCCCGCTCAGTGAAAAACTGGGCTGTGACTCCAGTCTTCATGATAGCAGAGATATGGGGACTGTTGCCTCGTGGTCCCCAGCGTAAGCCCACCAGCATGCCACCTGAGCCAGCCCCGCTGACCCAGACTCAGTCCCCCCAGTGCTGGGCTGTGAAAACAGACCATTCAGCTTGGGAAATGAGCTGATAATGCTCTTCATCTATCTTGAAATGGGAAGTTTCCAATAGGTCTTAAGTGTGTATTAATGCACGAGAATAATGATCCCTTTATTTATAAAGTTGTTTAATTCCTCACTTCTGTGGTCCTTGTGGGCCTGAGTGGATTTTTCATTTACCAAATTTCTCCATGATTTTCACAGCTGCTTAAACAACCCTTGTCTTCCCCCTTCCCAATCCTTTGACTGATAGAAGAGCAAAGCAATTGCCAGGCTGACTTCCAACTCCATTTGCAGAATCTTCCTAGTTTGAAGAATGGGTTCATGTGGGGGGCCAGTGGGCCAGTGTGTGGACTGGAGTCAAGACCCGGACATGGCTGTGCATCCAGAGAGCAGTGCCCTCGCCCTTGGCCGATGACACTCCTCCCCTCCGCTCTGTGGTGGCCTCACTCCACTCCACAGTCCTCCTCTGCCTGACCCAGTTATTGCCCAAGGCTAGCCTGCTTGCCCCCAGTGTCCCCATATCACTGCTTCCTACTCAAAAAGTTTCAGTCATTTGCAGTGAGGGATGGGCTGTGCATATGACTCCTTTCAGAATGGCGTGTTTCTGGGTTCCTGGTTCCAGGGCCTTTCAAGCTGAAGTTTGCTACATGTTAGTGGTACTGACACAACTTTAGTGGGTTGCAACTCAAGCCTTTTTTTTTTTTTTTTTTTTTTTTTTTTTTTAAGAAATGAAAAAGAGGCTGAGCATAGTGTCTTCCACCTGTAATCCCAGCACTTTGGCAGCCTGAGGCAGGTGGACCCATTAGCCCAGGAATTTGAGACCAGCCTGGGCAATATAGGAGATTGTGTCTCTATAAAAAAATTTAAAAATTACCTGGGCATAGTGGCACGTACCTGTCATCCCAGCTACTCAGGAGCCTGAGGCAGGAGGATTGCTGGAGCCCGGGAGGTCGAGGCTGCAGCGCGCCATGATTGTACCACTGCACTCCAACCTGGGCAACACAGGGAGACCAGGAGAGACAGAGAGTGAGAGAGAGAGAGAAAGAGAGAGAGAGAGGAAGGAAGGAAGGAAGGAAGGAAGGAAGGAAGGAAGGAAGGAAGGAAGGAAGGAAGGAAGGAAGAGAAAGAAAGAAAGAAAAAGAAAGAAAGAAGGAAAGAAAAAGAAAGAAAGAAAGAAAGAAGAAAGGAGGGAGGGAGGAAAGGAAGGAAGGAGAGAGAGAAAGAAAGGAAGAAAGAGAAAAGAAGGGAAAATATCAGAGTGCATGGTGAAGGGAAGTATTGTTTTGCTACGGTCTTGTCGTGTTTTATTCATGGAACAACTAGTTATTGAATAGCTATTCTGTAGCCGACTGAGTTCAATGAACTGGTTTCAGTTATATGTTTTTCTGTCCACTTGTAGGTACATGTCTACTGGATCACAGTAAAAAGTCTATCTCTGAAGTAGATGGATGTAAAATACCTTGGAGAATCTGAGGTGTCGTTCCCAGCACTCTCTAGGACCTGAGACTGACTCTGGCTCCAAGGCTCTCAGCTCTGGTCTTTCAGTGCTCTTGGTTGCCCCATGCTTGCTGGGCAGGATTCAGCATTTGTGATTTTAAAGATATTTTTATGCGCTTCCTCCTGGCGGGCAGAGGCTGGGGCCAGGCATCAGGAAGCACATGGTTCAAAGAGAAGGCAGTCACGGACTTAGGTGGCAGGGACCCCAGGTAGCACACGAACATCAGGACCTCCAAACCAAATGATGATGGGCTTGAACCCCTTCATTCCGACGAGTCTCTGTTTAGGGAAGACATTTTTGTGCCCAGAATCAGTGAGATCCTCTGTGGGGTGGGCTGGCCAGAATTTCTAAAAGCAGTACTTACGAAGACTGTTTTTAGCCCTTGGATAGTTTCAGATGGTCTCTGTGGCATTTACTACAATCACAAATGGGAAAGCCAGCAACATGAAGAAGCTTCTGTTTTCTGACTTCAGAAATTCTGGATTGGCGATGACTGTTTCGGGAGACCTTGCAGGAGAGTTTCCCCATGTTTCTTGGCTGGATTTTTAGCAACATCTCCCAAGTTTCCTTTGGGATCCTTGCCATTCCAAGTGCTGGGCTTGTCATAGGGATGGAGTCTGGACGAGAGCTAGAGTTTGAATCTGAGATAACACTGGGGGTGCAGTAAAGTGTGAAGGGATATGGGAGCCAGCCTTCCATTCAAAGAGGGCCTCAAATTTAGACTTTTGGTGTTATCTTCAAAGTGAGGTTATAAGATAATAGAATGGAAGGAAGATGGTTTGTGCATAACTTTGTTTCCTATTATAGGACAAAGCTACTGTTAAGTCTTTATAAATTAATACCTTAAAAATTATGCAGTTATATTTTAAATAGCTCTGTTATAATGCATTTTATTTTTTGGTGTTAAAAGCTTTAGATAGTCAAATGTCTATAATTTTTTGTAACATTAGTTTTGTAACAGACTGAGGTCAATGAGGCTTTGGTTTGATCAGTTTGAGAAGATGGATCCAGGGTATGCCTGAATGTCAATCCCATGAGAACGTTAAGTGGAGGCTATTCTAGAAAAATCATTTCATACCACTCTCTTCGTCAACTAAGGAAAAGGTAAAAGCAAAATCTAATCCTGTTTACCGAGGGCTTTCGACATTTTCAGTGTAGCACTGTAATAGATGATGGGCAACATGTCCCCAGATGGCATCTTCACAAAGTATATGACACAAAATAAATGACACAAAGTATATGACATTATTTTACAAAGTATATGAAGTAATGAGGCGGGGAGGAGAAGCCTCAAACCAAATACTCCCCACCACAGCAGCACTGGAAAGTTCAGACATTCTTTCTCCTTTTGATTTACTTTATCTGTTTTTAAAAAATAATCTTTTCCTACTCTAAGTCACATATTCAGAAAACTTGGAAAATCTAAAAATAATTCAAAGCCAAAGAAAAAGAAAAAAATAATCACCCACAACCCTTCCTTTCTCTCTCAGTCCCAGTACCCAGCCCGGCAGGGCGGCCATCACTGGCGGCATGGCACACGCCCTTGCAGTCTATTTCTCTTTATCTTTACAGAGACATGTAGATTGCAAGGGGCATCATTCTTTTCTTCTCCCTGTGTTTCCAGCTGGGGCAATTAAGTGCAGAGTGCAGGACAGTTCTCCAGGTGTCCTTGGACCAACTCAGTTCTCCCTTTTTTTTTTAGACGGAGTCTTGCTCTGTTACCCAGGCTGGAGTGCAGTGGTGTGATCTCAGTTCATTGCAATCTTTGTCTCTCGGTTCAAGTGCTTCTCCTGCCTCAGCCTCCCGAGTAGCTGGGATTACAAATGTGTGCCACCGCACTCAGCTAATTTTTGTATTTTTGGTAGAGATTGGGTTTCACCATGTTGGCCAGGCTGGGCTCGAACTCCTGATAGCAGGTGATTTGCCTGCCTCGGCCTCCCAAAGTGCTGGGATTACAGGTGTGAGCCACTGCGCCTGTCCTCTCCTCCCTTTCTTGCTTACAGTTCGCAAGCATAAACTGCTGAATGTGCTGGGAATGGAACATCCTGAGATAGGGAGGGACTGACTTGAACAGCCCAGCTCTGTTCCAGCACCCCCTAGAAACAAGATGTTTCTTTGCCTTAGCTCCAAATTACGATTTTCCAGTCAAATCTCTTGGTAACAAAGCTGGTATGTTTCTCTCCATCTGACCAACTCCTTAGTCTGTCTCAATTGGTTTCTAACTCCGAGATGAAGAAGTATGATTAATTATCAACATCTAACATAGACTTTAAAGAATTGCACTATTCTACCACATGTTGTTTTGTACTTTGCTTTTTTCACACAGAAATAAATCACAGTTTTTTCATGACAATAACTATTTTGTCTACAGCATGACTTAATGGCTGCATTAACCCAACATATAGATGTGCTATACTTTACCTAATCAGTTCTCGTCTTCAATTTAGGCTGTTTCCAGTTTTTAAAAAAGTTACAAATAGTGTTACAATCAATGCTCTTATACTTTAGACCTTAATATACATCTCTGATTATTTGTGATAAAATCTTAGAGTTGGAATTAAGGTGTATGCGTAATATTGAGACTTTTTTAAAAAATGGCTTTATTGAGGTGTAATTGGCCTACAATAAATTGCACATATTTAAAGTGTACACTGTGATATGTTTTAACATATATTTGCATCCACGGAATCATCATCGCAATCAAGATAGTGAACATACTCATCAACCTTGTGTCCCTTTGTAATCCCTCCTTCCTCCTGGCCCACCCACTGTGTCCTGAAGCAACTACAGATCTGCTTTCTGCCACTATAGATGAGTTTGCATTTTCTGGAATTTCATATAGATGGAATTGCACAGTATGTGCTATTGTTTGTCTGGTTTCTTTCATCCAGTATACTTACTCTGAAATTCATCTATGTTGTTGAGTTTATCAACAAGGTATGAATAGAGCGCAATTTATCCATTCACTTGTTGATGGCTATCTGGATTATTTCTGGATTTAGAGGATTAGAAATAAAGCTGCTATGAACGTTTGTGTCCAAGAGTTTGTGTAGACTTCAGTTTTCATTTCCCTTGGGTAAATACCTACAAGTGCAATGGCTGGGTCATATGGCAAGGTGTATGTTTAACTTCTTAAGAGACTGCCAAGCTGATAAGGCATTGTACCATATTAAAAGTTTTGATATTGGTAGGGCGCAGTGGCTCATGCCTGTAATCCCAGCACTTTGGGAGGCCGAGGCAGGCGGATCACGAGGTCAGGAGATCAAGACCATCCTGGCTCACAAGGTGAAACCCTGATTCTACTAAAAATACAAAACAAAACAAAACAAAACAAATTTAGCTGGGCGTAGTGGTGGCACATGCCTGTAGTCCCAGCTACTCAGGAGGCTGGGGCAGGAGAGTGGCATGAACCCAGGAGGTGGAGCTTGCAATGAGGGGAGATCACGCCACTGCATTCCAGCCTGGGTGACAGAGCGAGACTCTGTCTCAAAAAAAATTAAAAAAAAATAGTCTTGATATTTAATTTAAAATAATGCAAGTGAATTTGCATTAGTCTAAAGTTCCCTTGGACTAAGAGCGTAGGATCATAGGACAGGGGATCTAGAATATACTTGATAGTGTTCATCCAGTTCTTTGCTTTACTAAAGAGGAAACAGTGATCCACAAAAGCAAAGTGAGTTTTCCAACGTCTTTCAGCTTACAGGCTAGTCTCTTTACTCTTCTATAAGACCTTGCGATCTGGGAGCAATGCTACCATCATGTTGCAATTTCCCAACATAACCTGTATTATGGCCACAAGGGCTCAGATTTCACCTTGCATGTTACATAACTTTGGGCATGCAACATGTTTTGAAATTGGAGAATTTGTGAAGACCTGGAGTAAAGAGAATCAAAAGGGTAATAAGTATACTCTACAGGAAATCATATTTGACCACTCAACACCAATGCAACAGCAAGTAAAATAAAAATGTGCTATTATCGTGGCTCCTTGGAGCATGGAGGAGGCCCACCTAGTTTCTGAACAAACTGATGGACCCAAAGATTCAGACCACTGAGCAGCCCATTAAAAGTGAAGACAACAGCAGCACCATTTACCCAGCTGCCTTGGCTTAGCTTCCTAGCACCCACTTCTTATTATCATATTCATAAGCGTGGCCTCTAATCAGTCTTCTTAAGTAAAGTTAACAAGTATATGTGTGCACTCTCTTGAAATTGTTTTGCTTAGCCTAAGAAGCTGTCATGGGGTTGAGAAGGCTGCCGCTTTAACCAGATTTCATCTCTGTGTGTCACTGCTCATGTCAAAGTAAAAATGCGCTCAGACATAAGAGTTGTCCTGCTTTCATCAAGAGCGCCAGCCTGCCTGAGCCTCGTTCCACTTGGTTAAGCTTGTTATTTAAATTGTTAAAATTGAGACATCGGCAGTAAATTTCAGAGAAGATATAACAATTATTAGATACAAGCTGGGCTCTTGTACTTGAGAATATCCCATGCCCTCCATCCACCAGCAGAATTAGCCACAAATAATTTACAATGGTTTCTCTAAGAAGTGCACCCTGTAGTACTTGGACGGCATTAAATCACAGTCTGTCCCCAACTGGATCATATTTCTAACTTTAAGATAGATTTGGTTCCAGTCAGCAGAGTGGCGGCACACTCCAGAGGCCACCTTTTAATGCCTATAACTCTTGAAGAGCTGAGTGAGGATCCTGAAGCTGTCTTCTGTCTACAAGCTTCGTGTTTGGGTAATTTTATACACCAGGCATTGGAGCCACAATCCAGAACAATCGTCCTGTAAGGATGAGGAGAAGTAAAAGCCAGGAGGCTCTCTGAGTGACCTTGTGCCACTATAAGAGCACTTGACCTTGTGGTTATTGTGTGCTGTGCCCTGTCTGACTGTGCCCAGGCAAAGGTGGGAGGGAAGGGATAAGAATGGATGAAACTTGGGAGTCTACGGATAGATCATCAGAGGCCACCTGGTCTGACTTCTCCAGCCTCCTTCTCAGTGAAGGAGCCCCAATAAGGACATAATTATTTAGGAGTTGATTCATTCTTTTGACTTTAAGATCAACAGAAATCCCCAGAGTTGGTTGTTGTTTTTGTTGTTGTGTGACAGGAATGACTCTCAAGCCAAATGTCTCCCAAAATCAGTACTTGTGGAATGGATTGCTTGGACACAAATGTAGTACTTGACATTTAGTGATGCTAAATATCATCAGAGTGATGAAACTTCATCAAAGTGATTTTGGTCCATTATTTAGTGAAGCTAAATTTCATCAGAGTGATTTTGGTCCATTATTTCTATTAATGAAAATATTTTTAAAGTTTGAACCTGACATTTGATGTGTCAGATTGTATATTCTTTAAATTTCTGTATATTTGTTCAAATCATAGAGAAAAATAGTAATTCCAGAGCTGGGAGAAAACTTGCACATTGCCAATCCAATCCTCTCTTTTTAAAAATCAATAAACTAAGAACTAGCCAGGCCAAATCACTTTCCCAAAGTCATATATCTAGATAGTGGCATTAAACTACAAATGCTCTTTGAGTATATGTTGTCTTGTTATTTGAAAATTCATCCCACTATAAAATAAGCACGCATTTCTTCATTTTATTTATAAGACTATTCTATAAAATAAAAGGTATATATAAATAAACATACCTTTCTAAGGTCAGCACCTGGTCTTGGCTTTTCCCGCTGCATTATCCACTCCCAAGGCATCACCTGAGATCTTCTTACCTGTACTGTCTGGTTTATTTTCGGGAATTGGCTTATGTGATTATGGAGGCTGGCAAGTCTGAAATCTGCAATGTGGACCAGCCTGAGACCTAAGACAGCCGATGGTGCAGTTACAGTGTAAAGGCTGGCAGAGGGTAACTGATTCAAACATTAGTCTCATCCAAAAGCACCCTTTAAGTGGACACATAAAATTAACCATCACAAGGGGTTAATATCCTTTGAAACAAAATTTCCACTATTGAGGTATGGGAATCAGAGGATAAATTTTCCTTCTTGTCCTCCCCTGTTCTCCACCCCACTAGTCGCCTTTGCCCTAACAGATGGGCTGAAATGCAGTAATTCCTACGGCCGCTCTGAAGACCACCTGCACAACTGAGCAAGAGGTTGTGCTTACATGTAAGTGGAGCCCAGCTTGATATCTCACCTCCCTTTTTTCCCTTTTTCCCTGACTCACTCCTTCTTTCCCTCACTTTTGCATTCCTTGGATGCAACAAAGCTTCAGTACATAAACTTTGGCCTCAGGCTTCATTTTCCTGGGAACCTGGCCTACTCTATCTTATTAACTAGCAACGCCCTCCCTTTTTTTTTTCTCTTTTGAGACGGGGTCTTGCTGTGTCCCCTAGGCTGGAGTGGAGTGGCCTGATCATGGCTTACGGTAGCCTCAGCCTCTGGGGCTCAAGTGATCCTCCCACCTCAGCCTCCCAAATAGCTAGAATTACAGGCGTACACCACCATGCCCGGATAATTTTTATTAAATTTTTTTTTTTTTTTTTGGTAGAGATGGGGTCTTGTTTTGTTGCCCAGGCTGATCTCAAACTCCTGGGATCAAGTGATTCTCCTGTCTCAGCGGCTCAAAGTTCTGGGATTACAGGTATAAGCCACTGCACACAGCCTGCAGACCCCTTTTCAAACCTGATTAACTGCCAGAAGCCCATTGTACAAAATACACACCCCCAACATTGCACTCATATAATTTCAAGATCCTCTTACTGCAACCTTTCAGTTGCTTCCCTCTGAACCTTTTAAAAACCAGTTGTATATTATGTCTTGAGCTTCAGTGTCAGGTACTATTATTACCACTTGTACATTGAATCTGAACTTTAACTTTGTCAGCTTGACTCACATAGCCCAAATCAATCCTCTCTGTCTAGACAAAACAATTTAACTTTGTAACTGACCAATTACATAGCACTTATTTATTGGAAAATTTGTAAGTTCAGGGCATGGTGAGGGGTATGAAGAATAAAAGACATAATTTCTGCTCTCAAAATGCTCACAGTTTACCAAGTATTTTTGCTTTCGGTTCCCTCATCAAATTGAAAATATATTTACCAAATTAGACATTTGAAATAATTTTGTAAGGTCTGTTGATCAACATCTTCCAAAATTCGAATGCTCTGGTTGGAGCCATTACAAATCTTGGTGAGCCAGCAGGTGCAAACCAAGCTTGGAGACTGCGGAGGAAGAAAGAGGCAGTAGCTGGAGGCAGTGAGAGACCTCAGCAGGTTTAAGGAAGCTTTTTTCTCTCAGGCTGGATGCTGTTTTAAGGAGACTTGAAGGGGGCAGAGCCACACACACTACAAAAATGACAAGCCATCCATAGACAACATTGGCTCTGAAATATACAGAATAATTGTTTTTTTAGTGGTATACTTATAATCTTAAAACTGCTTAAGCCAATGTTATGATGAAATTACAGTCAGTTTCTGAAGCACAGCAGGACTTACAAGATGGAGGAGAAATCTGATGGCTAAAATTCGGTTGTAGAGTTTTCCAGCATTTTCCTGCTATCTGGCTACCAGAGAGGCACAGATAATCCAAGTTAGTAGTGTAATTGGTAGTTGGTGAGAAGTCTTCTGTTTCAGATACACATCTCAGCCGTTTTGTACTTTTTTTTTTAACCATATTTTTGAGTCTATAAAAAGAAAATGTAGAGCTGGGTGTGGTGGCCCATGGCTGTAATCCCTGCATTCTGGGAGGCCAAGGCAGGAGGATCCTTGAGCTCAGAAGTTCAAAACCAGACTGGGCAGCATGGCAAACCCCATCTCTACCAAAAATACAAAAAATTAGCTGCACATGGTAGCGTGTGCCTGTAGTCTCAACTACTCAGGAGGCTGAGGTGGGAGGATCGCTTGACCCTAGGAGGTGGAGGTTGCAGTAAGCCGAGTTTGTGCCACTGAACTCCAGGCTGGGTGACAAAGAGAGACCCTATCTGAAAAAGAAAAGAAAAAAGATGCGGATAGACTCTTTTGAAATAAAGGACTAGACAGAAAACCTTTATGAACAACGTATTCCCTGAATTACAGAGGCACTATCTCAACGTATCCCTGAACTGTGAAAAATTATTATAAGATCTAATATCTTTAAAAACATCCTTTTGTTTTATTTTGCCTTTTGATAATTGGTCTTGACCCTTATTCAGGCAAAACTCCTACTGACATTCAATTGATTGAGCTGATTTGACTTGAATAAGGTCAGCTACAAATGGTCTGCTTTCTACTCTACATTCTGATCACATGATGCAATGTGTCATAACGCCACAATGATATGTATTGGCAATCTCATACTGGTGATTAATTGCTGGGAAAGTAATTTCCTTATAATTGCACTCGAATGCTTTTGGTGGCCTGACATCATAGGGAGCTCAGGTACACTGGCTTAGTAGGGCCCCAAGAAGCTGATTTAATACTCCCGTCCCACCCCACATGAACCCATCTTTGAAAATAATGGGAGCAGTTAACATGTCTTGAATGCTGACACTGCCAGGCGCTATGTAAAACAGTTCGCATGCAGCAGCCTCAGCTCCTGTAATCTTCATGACAGCCCCATGGGGTAGG
Source organism: Macaca thibetana thibetana (assembly GCF_024542745.1). NCBI lineage: Eukaryota > Metazoa > Chordata > Mammalia > Primates > Cercopithecidae > Macaca > Macaca thibetana. The sequence goes on from NC_065580.1 coordinate 96,938,074, forward strand.
TACTATGAAGCATGTGTTACTGGCCTAGTTGGAAGAGGGACCACTGGAGAGGTCAGTTATATTGCCCAAGGCCACATAGGTGTTTGGGAGGCAGACACACTGGCTCCAAAGCCCAGCAGAGACGCTGCAACAGCTACCTCATTTTCCTCTCCCGCCTGGCCTCCCTCCTCTTCTCCCTCTCCCCCATATCCCAGCCACACAGCCTCTTGCTGATTCGCCAGCCTTGCAAGGGGCTTCCCCGGCTCAGTGCCCTTGCGCTTGCTGTTTGTTCTGCCTGGCCCACTCTTCCTGCTCGTTGTCATGTGGCTGGATTCTTTTCACGTGTTAGATGTCAACTCACATGTCACCGTTCTAAGCAGGCTGTCCCTGATCACTCCCTGGAAAGTAGGCCTCCTCTCCTGGCTAGCTGGGTTAGTGCCACTTACTATGTCTACTCTCCTTCCTTTCTGGCATTTCTCGCAATCTATACCTATTTTGTTTGGAATAGCATTTTGTTTGTCTCCCACTGGAACGTAAGTCCTCGAGGACAGCTTTGACTTCAGTATCACTCTAGCTCAAGCACCTAGGACGGTGACCAGTGCTTCACAGTAGTGCTCCACCACTACTGCTGAATGATCAAGGAGCCAAGCTAGTCAGAGCAAAACTGCTGATGGGGTGCCTGGCAGGTGTGTAGCCTGGGCGGGCTCTCCAGGTGGAAGGGAGCAAAGGTGCTGAAGAGGATAGGTGTGGGCTTCAGAAAGCAGACACTTTTCCAGTAGAGCTTGCTGTTTTTGTGCTTGCCTACTGCCTTGTTCTCTGGTTTCTCCTCTGGGCTTACTCCAGATGCACCCCGTACCTCTCAAGCATTTTCTTGCCCACAGTGGAAATACTTGCCCCTGTGCTAGGAGAGATGTTGAAACCAACTTTCACTGTCTCAGGACTGATGGGGACTGGCGTTTGCTTTACAGGGTCACTGTGAACATCAGACAGTCCAGGAAATCCAAGAAGGCAGCTAACCAAAGGGACTTCAGCATCTGGAAGACTGGACTGAGGTGGGGGTGTACTTGACAGGGATGGACACTGACCACACACCTCCTTGAAAGGTGTCGTGGCTCATTACCAGCCAGTTTTCTTGGTGAGAAGTGACTCGATCCTAATGCTTTGGTGTGAGCCCACTGCCTCAGGAGGACTTGTTGGTCCTAACTAAGTATGAAACCAGTTATTAGATAAAATGTCTTTTTACCCCAAGGTCGGCAGGGAGATGGGAAGGGCCACTTGTATTTGCAGGGTCTGCCTGCCCCCGTTCTTGGCAGCACACAGCAGGGCTCCAGCATCACCAAGCATTGCACATTCACTTTCCAAGTTCAAAGCGCATCCTTGCAGCCTTTCAAGGAGCCTGACATCCTTTCAAGTTCGCCGTTACAAAGGCAAATGCAAATAGAGCACGTTTCGGAGGCGTTGTGTCAGTCAGCCCTCAATCTGTATGTTCTTCCAGACACTGCTTCTCCTGCCTGATTTATTTCATATTAAAAGGGCTGTCAATCTGCATCAAGGGAACAGGTTGAGAAAGAGTGAGTGATGTTTGTCGAGTGGGCTCTTTGTTGTTGTTTGTTATTGTTAAAAATAACGGTCCCCCCATCTTTGTGGCCATATTCCTGACTCACCCCACACAGCTCTCCCCACCCCTGCTTACCTTGTCTGCAGGTATCTACACACCAGGGATATGAATTCCACGTACTAGAAACATTTCCATTCGGAATGTATTTTGTGAGGCTGTGGCAGACCCTTTTTTATTATCCATCAAATATATCTCTTTTTACCATCTGATGGCTTTGGCAACAGGACCATTCTTCTTTCAAATAAAATAAATGTGCCTGCAGCATGGCAGAATATTCAGCGTTGAAGAGGCTTTGCCATGGCTAATGCGAGCCGCATTCTGCGGGCTTCATTACGACGGGACGCTAATGATGCACTCTACAGCTCCCCACGGGATTGCTTTATTGTACCAGCTGCATTATTGTTTTATGTTAGTGTATTGATTATTGCCTTCTCTGTCATTTAGGCCAGGTTTTCTTACTTTTATCTGCAATTTTGGCCTACAAATAGAATTGCCCCATCATTCTGTACTATTAATTTTCGAAGGTGCCTGATACCTTGTGAACCAACCAATCAGGCCTGTCTTCAGTTGCCATGTGAAAACTCTCAAATTACAAAGTCACCAGGAGTCAGACGGTCTCTGAGCATAGAGTCTTAAGCTAGTGGCTTTAACTTGAGTGTGCGTGGGAATTGCCTGCAGGAACTTGTTGAAAGGCAAACTCCTGAGCCCCAACCCAGAAATGTAGCAGGTGTAGGGTTGGGGCCCAAGAAGCTGCCTTTTAAATAATCACTTCAGTGATGCTCAGGAAAAGGCTTGGGATGGGAGTGAGGGTAGAGTCAGGTGGTTGGCGATGAGGGAACTGGCAGGAGGCCACAGACTGTGTTCCTTGACCCAGGCTCCACTCTCCCCGCTCCAGGCTGTCTCCTGGCTCCTTCCTTGCCGAGTCTTCTCTCCCCTCGTAATCCCTCTTTTTAGCTCTGCTATCAAGAGGTATTTCAGATGAGAACATAACCACTTAGGAGAAACGCCCAAATCAGAAATGATGTTAATGCTGCTCTCTTCCTTCCAAAAGAATTAGCCACATAATACAATTTTATGGGGAAGAGACAGGAGGGAGAGGGGAGGAAGAAGAAAAATATTCTAGAATAGAACTATATGCAAACCATTGCTCAGCAACAAAGCCCTCCAGGACCTGAGGAAAATGCTGTTTTCAAGGAAGCAACAGACTCACCTCTGTGAGGCTGGGATGGGGGAGAAACCTGAGGCACCCAGGGAGGGCCAGATGCAAAAAGATGCTGCCGTGGGAGGCGCTTTCCCTCCGTTCACAGTTCCACGGACTCCCTTTGCCCTCGGGTAACACCCACTGAAAGGCGGGCCCTGAAGAGAATGAGGCAGATCCATGAGGACCCAATGGGAACTGGGAAGAAAACTCATGGAACACCTACAAATAAATAAATTATATTAAAACCAAAGATAATAAATAACCCAAACTCATTGATTCCACTTATTGTACTGTATGTTACTTTTATCTGTGTCCAGAGGTTATTTACACCTAGCATATTTATACAGTGAAAATACACAATAGTGGGCTACTATGTGTCTTATTCCAATTTTGCATTCAGTGACATCACCTTGGCAACTTGAGATTGACCATGGTAGGAGTATTTACATTGTCGAAATCAGCATATGTTGCGAATCAGTGCTTGATTTATTGTTTTGTTGACTAGACTTAAAAAAGTGATGGAGAAAATGTTTAATGATGCAGATTAAGCTTAAAAGGGTGTCATGTCTGTAGCTGTCACATTATGACTAGCGCAAAAATTTGAGGGAATATTCTTCCAGTATATGGAAACTATTATCTGATTCAGCAAAGACGTCACTCATGTTGTTGATGAAACAATGTAGCTCTAACACATGTCTTCGTTTTTCACTTTTGTTCTACTCATTAATGTAAATGAAAATATCAGCCACTATTCATGTCAGAATTATACTTGTTTATCACTCGCAGCCTAGGATTAGTGTGGATATGAGTTTGTCAAAAATCTGCAAAAGTCTTTTAAGAGATTCAGTTGGCTATATGAAATAACAATAAAGAGAGTCTGCTAATTTTATTTTTATTTGTAAATTATGTGCTATACATCCTTCAAATAAGTAAAATTCATAATAAGCTTATGTGCACATAAATTTATAGCTTCTACATACAGACAGCTTCTTTCTTCCTGCTTCTTCCCCTCCCTGTGCCAATTATTAAACATTTGCTAGCCCATCACTGCCTTAATTACATTTACAAATGAATCCCAAGTAGGGAGCAAACTTATTCAGGGTCTTATCTCACCTACTGGATGAGGGGCTTCTTGAGTAAAGAGCCCATGTCTGATTCAATCCTTTGTCTGCTATTTTGCCTAGCACAGAGCCTGTGCTCAGTAAGTGCTCAAAATGCTGAACAGATAGTATATCTCAATAGGAGCATGTCAACTAATTGTTAATTCCGTAAAATACCCATGGCAAGAGTAAAACACGTAGGCTCCCTGGTCCGTTATAATTTGGGACTAGCAATTAGGATGCAATTGCTGAGACGCAATTGCTGCTTCATTTGCAAGAAGCTCTCTGCTTGTTTACATTTGGGATGGTATCTGAGCCTGGCTCTCCATCCCTCAGCCATCTTTTCTATTTATGGTGCAGTCTTTGAAAGTCACCTTGTGTTTGGTATGCAGTGCCAGTGTGTTGGAGCATGGTGAAGACTGCAGCTGGAATGAAGAAGGAGAGATAAGAAAGAGGAGAAGGTGCAGGGGAGGTGATACTAGTTACACAACTAGCTCATTTCCTTGCCAGGTGCCAGTGACTGTGCTGC